>NW_015173179.1:199606-298747 GCF_001447785.1 Gekko japonicus | reverse complement strand
ACTTAAAGTGCTTGCCTTGTTCGTCCATCAATGAGTTAAGGTAGCGTACTATAAGATGATATACTAAGATCCCGACTTAGTAGTATTCCGGTCTCCCACGACAGGGCCAGCCCCCACCAATGTTCCCTCTAAGCTGTGGAGTCTCGTGAGCAAAAATTCTACTTTGTGAGCAACTGGCATTAAAGTTGTGAGCAAGCAATTTGACTGCTGCATAAATCAGTTTGCTCTGGAGCCATCTTTCCTGAGCTCAGACAAAAATGTGTGGGCCAGAGGCTAAAAAACTGTGAGCTAGCTCACACTAACTCAGCTTAGAGGGAACACTGCCCCCCACCACAGATGTTATTGATAGTAATAGTTGGTGGTAGTGGAGGGCAGCTCCTAGTTGAAAGCCTGGTGGAAGAGCTCCGTCTTGCAGGCCCTGCAGAACTGCACAAGGTCCCGCAGGGCCCTGATCTCTTCTGGGAGCTCATTCCACCAGTGAGGAGCCACCACTGAAAAAGCCTTAGCCCTGGTAGCAGCAAGCCTGGCATCCTTAGGGCCTGGAACAATTAGTCAGTGTTGTGACCCCAACCATAGTGCTCTTTGGGGTATGTATGGGGAAAGGCGGTCCCTCAGGTAGGTTGGACCCTGGCCATATAGGGCTTTAAAGTACCAGCACCTTGAAGCGAATTCAGTATGCTATTGGCAGCCAGTGCAGTGCCTTCAGCACCGGCCAGATGTGCTCCCATCTAGGGAGACCCATCAGAAGCCTGGCTGCAGCATTCAACACTAGCTGCAGCTTCTGGATTTGCGACAAGGGCAGCCCCGTGCAGAGAGTGTTACAGTAGTCTAATCTTGAGGTGACCATCGCATGGATCACTGTAGCCAGGTCGTCGCGGTTGAGGAAGGGAAACAACTGCCAAATCAGCCGAAGATGATAAAAGGCCGACTTAGTAGTGGCTGCCACCTGGGCCTCCATTGTTAAGGAGGGATCCAGGAGCACTCCCAAACTCCTTACCTCCGTCACTGGCAAAGACAAAGAAGACGATGAAGTAGACAAAAAATACGACGAAGAAGAGTTGAATTTATACCCCACTCTTCACTTGGAGTCTCAGAGCGACTTACAATCTCCTTCCCTAGCTCTCCCCAAAACAGACACCCTGTGAGGTAGGTGGGGCTGAGAGAGCTCTTTCGAGGACTGCTCTTGAGAGAACGGCTCTGGGAGTACCATTACTGACCCAAGGTCACCCAGCTGGCTGCATGTGGAGGAGTGGGGAATCAAACCTGGTTCTCCAGATTAGAGTCCGTCACTCTTAACCACTATACCAACCTGGCTCTCCACTGAACTGGCTTACCATTTGATTCCCAAGAAACAAGTGATAAGTGTGAACCAGCCTTGCCATATCTAGTGATAGTTTATGTGTATAAAACTATCCTGGACTGCTACTACACATACAGAATTTTCGCACAGCACCAAAACACCTCAGATGTGGTACTTTCCAAAAGCAGCCCATATATTCAGCTGTCATTCGCTGTGCTGTGTAATTGAGATCCAATTTGGTGTAGTGGTTAAGCGCGCGGACTCTAATCTGGGAGAGCCAGGTTTGATTCCCCACTCCTCCACTTGCACCTGGCTGGATGACCTTGGGCAAGCCGTAGTTCTGATAAGAGCTGTCCTTGAAAAAAGAGCAGTTTCTCTCAGAGCTCTCTTAGCCCCACCCACCTCACAGGGTGTCTGTTGTGGGGAGGGGAAGGGAAAGCAGTTTGTAAGCCGCTCTGAGACTCCTTTGGGTAGTGAAGGGCGGTGTATAAATCCAATCTCTTCCTCCTCCTCTTCTTCTTCTAATTGTGATGAGAAATTAGCATTGGTTAAATAAATTCTTTTAATTGCTCTTTGCCCAATTTCTCCCTGAAAGCCAATAATCTACTTCTTTCTCTCTTTTTAGGAATTTGGAGTCTGTTTCTAATCGGTTCTGTTTTGATTAAGAAAAACTCAAAGAAAGGATGGGAAGTTCTGCAAAACTTCAGAGTTTCACTCTGTAGAGTGAAAGGTGAGAGAGGTACAGCATGGACTCACCAGATCTCAGAAGCTAAGCAGGATCGGTCTTGGAAGGGAGACCTCAAAGGAAGACTCTGCAGAGGACCGCAACAGCAAACCACCTCTGCTTCTCACTTGCCTTGAAAGGCCCTTCTGGGGTCACCATAAGTTGGTTGCTGCAAACTGGACTGGGCAACCCTGCCAGAGCAAACCTCTATTAACCTCTGCCCTAGTTTTTCAGCCATCATGGGGCTGACTAGCAGTGGCCATTCCCGGCTGCTGTTGAGGCACCCTTGGACACACACCCATGCAGACACATGAAGCTCATTACACTGAATCAGGCCATCAGGCCATCAAGGTCAACTGAGACTGACAGTGACTCTCCAGAGTCTCAGGCAGAACTCTTTCACATCACTACTGTGTGGAATTTGTGTTGTTGTTTTTTTGAACTGCAGATGCCAGGGATTGAACCTGGGACCTTCTGCATGCCAAGCAGCTGTTCTTCCACTGACCCACAGCCCCTTTCAACTGGGGACACCTTGCAGGGGCTGTGTCTCATGTTCATCCCAACCCCAAGAGGCCATAGGGAGCCCCAGGTGTTTGCATGGGCCTCTTATACCAGGTCTCTGCCTGCTCCCTGTGCTGAAAAAAATAGCATGATGCTCAGAGCCGCCCTGCCACACCTAGTCTGAGCCTTTATAAAAGGGGAAACATTCATTTTCATAATAGCCATTGCCTTTTTTGGTGGGACAATAGCCTCCTATTGGATGCCTTCTTATCAATCTGAACTCCATTTTCATTGGTGGCTGAATAAGCAGCCCAATTGGATGTAAATGTGATCTTATGCCACAGGCAGTGTTCCCTATAAGCTGAGTTAGTGTGAGCTAGCTCACAGTTTTTTAGCCTCTGGCTCACACATTTTTATCTTAGCTAGGGAAGGATGGCTCCAGAGCAAACTAATTCATGCAATAGCCAAATCGCTCGCTCACAACTTTAATACCAGTAGCTCACAAAGTAGAATTTTTGCTCACAAGACTCCACAGTTTAGAGGGAACATTGGCCACAGGTGAGATTTCTTTGCTCTTCACTGGGGATTCCTCCTCAAAGACCTCTTCGACGTTCATTCTCTGTACATCCCAGAAGGAAGTTTCCCCAACAGTTCTTCCCTTTTCCATAGTTCCCATATGGAATGATAGTGTTAGCAGTGCCTGGATGTCCTTCCCTCCAGCAGCAAAACAGAAGGCTGAGAAGGAGTCATCATCAACCGCTGGCCATGAAGAAGCACCTCAGCTGGAGTGTCCTCCTTTCCAGGAATGCTCTTCCTGCCCAGGGATCTGTGCTGTGATGCCTCTCTTGAATGGCTGCTCTGTCAAACAAGTTTCTCCACAGCAAGCCATTCTGGCAACACAGCTTGTGCTAAAGTACAATTCGCAAACAAAAGGATGATCTGTTCCTACCAAAAGTGTTGTTGTTGTTGCTGAAGGAAGTACAGCGTGTTTTAAAAGGATGCCCTGTTGATAAGAGTTAACCATATATGCCTATCCTCCCCAGACCCATGCTGAATGTTCTCTACTCCACCCAAAACAGACAAGTTGCTTGCTGTGCTGTACTAAATTAGGATTTAGCCCTGTATCCTGAGGCTTAATAGGTGTTGCCTTTGGGTAGTATATAAGCAGTTAATGGCACTATCCCTGACAGTAATCATCATCATAAACAACGTCCCCTCATGTTTGTGGCCTTTGACATGATAAAAAAGAGATAAGGACCACAGTAATGGGTCACTGAACTCTTTTCTTCCCCTTGCAAGGCAATTTACAGAGGTCGGATACTTTATGTGGAGCAGAGAGTGATTCTCTCTTTCTCTTGCTAACCGTCTATCAGTTTTGTCATGTGGGTTTTTAATTGCTCTCTCTCCAGGCTTTGCCTCAAGAAACAAAGTAGGAGGCGGCTGCTTACACATTTCAGTTGTGTGAGGGATTTCATTTTGGAGACACATGGATGATAACGTTAGCAATGCATGGATGGCCTGCTGGATTAGTCCTTCCCTCCTTTGCTGTGACTGAGGATCCAGGTTGGGAAACTCCTGGAGATTTGGGGGTGGAGCCTGGGGAGGACAGGGTCTTGAGTGGGGCACAATGCCAGAGACTCCACCCTCCAAAGCATCCATTTTCTCCAGGGGAACTGATCTGTGTAGTCTGGGGATGAGCTGTGATTTCTGGGGGATCCCCCGGTCCCACCTGGAAACTGGCATCTGTACTGTGGCTAAACCTTGGTTGAAAGGAAGCATCTTGTGTCCAAGCAAGCTCCATAGGGGGCTTCACTGTGGTCACTTCGGCCACCAGAATACTAACTCAGCCCTCTTAAAGCCAGGCTCCCACAAACAGCTCCTGTTGCTCTAAGATTCAACTCCATTGCCATGGAAGGGTCATAGAGACATTGGACTGGAGCTGGACAACACCCGATCTCTGCACTGAAATGGGCTTGCAGTAGAATGGAAATGGTGACTTTCCTTCAGGAGAAGGAGACAAAGATAACAGAAAATGAAGACAACAAAGATGATGAAGACGATGAAGAAGACGAAGAAGATGGAGAAGATGGAGAAGAGGGGGAGGAGGAAGAGGAGGCAATTATGGGAACTGCTGAGCAGTCATGATCACCATGTTCCCTGGTGTCAAGACCTTTTTGGTGGTGGAAAGTCCCATCAAGTCACAGCTGATTTATGGTGACCCCATGAGGTTTTTAAGGCAAGAGATTAACAGAGGTGGTATGCCATTGCCTAGTTCTGTGTAGGAACCCTGGACTTCCTTGGACCAAAGACAATGAAAACAACAAAGATGATGAAGACGATGAAGGAGACGAAGAAGATGGAGAAGAGGGGGAGGAGGAAGAGGAGGCAGTTATGGGAACTGCTGAGCAGTCATGATCACCATGTTCCCTGGTGTCAAGACCTTTTTGGTGGTGGAAAGTCCCATCAAGTCACAGCTGATTTATGGTGACCCCATGAGGTTTTTAAGGCAAGAGATTAACAGAGGTGGTATGCCATTGCCTAGTTCTGTGTAGGAACCCTGGACTTCCTTGGTGGTCTCTCATCAACATACTAACTAGGGCCGACCCTCAGATATGGCAAGATCAGCTAGCCTGGACCAATCAGGTCAATGCCCAGACATTTTAAACACATTACAATTTTGCCTGCTGAGAGACCACCAGCCATGCAGTTGCCATGTTGCATGAACAAGAGCAATGCCCATATTTACCATGTGCATACAGCTTCAGTGCATACAAACTGACCACTGGAATTTTCCACTTGTACTAAGGCAGTATGCACATGGTAAATATGAGTATTACCTCTGTTCACACAGCATGGTGACTGCATGTATTGGGAGGAACACAGGTAGCACATGCTCCCAATATGTGCAGTTGATAGCCTCTTGGTATGCAATATTGTAATGTCCAAAAGGGGTCTCAGTCATCCGATGAACAACCAAGGTGGGGAAACTATCAAACTGTGGCCCTTTTGTGTGAAAGATCTCTGCCAGGTGATGGGGGTCTCAGCGTCTTACCTCCTCGCTGAACTTGAGGGATTGCCTCTTCCTGCAGATGTTTCCATGTGGCAACTTTACTGTTCTCAGCAGGGTCTGTTATCTGTGAGGGAGGTAACGCAAAATCTAGCCCATGTGTGCCAAAAGCCATTTCAATTTCATCAGAGGTGAAGCATTTTTTCTGGCCACAGCTGAAAGGAAATGTCCTGATCTTTAGTGACATGCCCATAGACCTTTCTGAAGACTTCTGGGATTTGCCAAGAATTGTGTTCTCTGGGGACATATGACATTTGGTAGCTCTCAAATCCTGTGGGATAACAAGTGTTCTGGCAGTGCCTTCTGCATTTGGGGTAAATACTCATATCCTTGCTGGCTGTTTGTTTTATATGTTGATTCTTCTAACATGACTTCATAAACAACACATGACCTTCCACTGGTGGATATTAGCATATCTGCTTGGTTACAAATACAGGTGATAGTCCTGGCCATGATTGACAAGACATCATTTCCCACACAGTAGATGAAAATTACGGTTGGAGAAGCTTGTTTCGGCAGAGCCACGATATTACATTTTGCTAATGTTTATTGAATTAATGCTCTTTGGCAAAGAACACTATGTTGCCCTGTTCCACTCTGCATGCTGTGAATTCTGATGAATACTCATGAGCGGAGGCTACGCTCTGCTCTTCAATGTGGTGGAATCCCTTGCACATGTATATGCAGTATCTTTGCACAGTGTTCTTTGAGAATAGCCATGCCTTAAGGATGAGGCAGATCCCAGTCATGCAAGTTCCCTGTGCATACAATGTGAATGGAGCAGTCTCTGCTCACACATGGGCACCTCAGTATCCCATAGCTTTTTTCGGCTATAGGCACAGAGAGCCAGTGTGGACCAGTATCTAAAACGGATTTGCCCTTTATTGGAAATGAGGGTAAAAGTCTTTAGCTCAGGCATGGATTTCTTCCCTTCAGAGGGGTGTGTCCCACAAAGCCTAACTTCCTCCATGTGATGAAGTAACTTGTAGACTAGCCTAGCTTCAGTCACAACCAGGGTTATTTTTGGGCAGGAATCCACAGGAACGGAGTTCCAGCTGGCTCCTGAGTTGGCCACGCCCAGCAGGAACTCACTAGCATAATAGGCCACACCCAACAGGAGAATTAGGATTGGCTACATTAGGGGTGTGTGGCCTAACATGCAAAGGAGTCCCTGCTACAAAAAAAGCCCTGGGTTTTGACAACAAACAAGGTAAACAGAATAAGAAGCAAAAGGTGGGTGTGGCTGGATGACCACACTTCTGGCAACATGGGGGTGCAGCCTAATGTGCTAATGAGCTGTGCTGTCAGGGGTGTGGCCTAATATGCTAATGAGTTCCTGCTGTTGGGTGTGGCCTATTATGCTAATGAGTTCCTGCTGGGTTTTTTCTACAAAAAGAGCCCTGGTCACAACTATATGCGATTTTGCAAAAGAATTGCTCTGTCAGTATCAGTTCCTGGTTGTCAAATAGTTTCAGAGGGCAGCCGTGTTAGTCTGCAGCAGAGCAGCTAGATTCAAATCCAGGAGCACCTTCGAGACCAACAAGATTTTCGGGAGAATAGAGCTCTGACTCTTGAAGAAGATGAAGAGGTTGGATTTATACCCCGCCCTTCGCTCGGAGTCTCAGAGCAGTTTACAATCTCCTTCCTTTCCTCTCCCCACAACAGACACCCTGTGAGGTAGGTGGGGGCTGAGAGAGCTCTGAGAGAACTGCTCTTGAGAGAACAGCTCTGAGACAACTGTGACTGACTGAAGGTCTCCCAGCTGGCTGCATGTGGAGGAGTGGGGAATCAAACCTGGTTCTTCAGATTAGAGTCTGCCACTCTTAACCACTACTCCAAACTAGCTCATGCCCTGAAAATCTTGTTGGTTACTAAGGTGCTACTGGACTTGTACCTGGCTGTGAGAATCATGAAATGAGAATCATGAAAAGGTGCCCGGAGGCAGTTTTGGGATGGATGAGGGTTAACATGCTGAAACTTAATCTCAACAGAACTGGAGAAGGTCTGACCCAGGAACTGGGATGTCTCCTGTTTTGGATGGGGCAGCACTCCCCTTAAAGGAGCAGGTGTGTCTCTTGGGGATGCTGCTGGACCAGAGCCTCCTCCTGGAAAAAACAGGTGGCAATGGTAGCTGGGGGCATCTGTCACCACCTTTGGCCATTCCTGGCCAAGAAACATGGATACCTACATGATTCTTTGGGGAATAAATAGGAAGAATGCAATCCATCCTCTGCTGTGTGGTCCATGGCCCAGTTCAAATATTTCTTCCCACATCACGTGGCTAATGTCTGAAGTGGTGGTGGTGGAGGAGGAAAGTGCCATCAAGTCACAACTGGTTTATGGTGACCCCCATGGGGTTTTCAAGGCTAGAGATGTTCAGAGGTGGTTTGCCATTGCCTGCCTCTGCATAGGGACCCTGGTCCCAAATACCAACCAGGGATGGCCCTGCTTAGCTTCTGAGATCTGACAAGATGGGGTGAGCTTGGGGCATCAAGGTCAATGCAATATCTGAAGTTCACCATGCAAATTCTTCCAGTAGCCGCCTCCATTGCTCCATTGCTAATGCCAGGAATTATCCTAATTGCTCAGCTGCTAATGCCAGGAATTATCCTAATTGCTTGGGAGTAGTCATAACGTACATGAAGAGAACTTACTGCCTCTAGGTCTGGTCAGTGGCCTGGATCGAAGATCTCTAGAGAACCGTGAGTTGGATCCCACCAAAAAAACAGCAACACCTGCTAATGAAAGGAGTTAGTTTTTGTGGATTTCCACCTTTCCATTACAGGCCTCTGACTCCCTCCTCATGCTGTTCCTGGGGAAACATTCAGCTTCCAGGAGTGGTGTTTCGTGGTGCATTTTGGGCTGCAGAGAGGTGGAAATGAGGAAGTCCCTTCCACCAGCCTTGCTTTACCACAATCCAAGCCCCCTATATATGGTGTCTTGAGTTCTATAGTGAAAGAAAGGTAGGAGAGAAGTGCAATACACAAATAAACATGATGCCACACTTCAGTTGTTAAAAAAGCAAGTCAAAAAATGGGGGTATGCTACTGTTCTGCAAAGTTAATACTTAAATCGGGCTCCAGCAAGGTGCACCCAAAGACTGTAAAGCATACTAAAATTCCTTATATAAATGATATTAGAAGACCTCTTGCTAAAAAAAAAAAAATCAAATTAGCTTTATTTTCAACTGATTTGTACCAACCGTAGGGATGTTAATAGCATACTCTGAGTAACTGTCAGGGATCATTCCTATTAACAATTGGCTGAGTGTAGGGGAATGCATGAAACTGATGTGCGTAAGATTAGGCCGCAAAAAAAAAATCATCTGGGAATTCACTCTCCAAAGTGTTGTACATTTGACACCCTTTAAAAAAAGGGTTAATCAGGTCTCTGAAGTTGCTAGGTAACTGGGTGATACATTCATGGTATGATCAGTCGATGAGAGTTTGATTTTTACATTACAAGCTCATCAGGCCAGGAACTGCGTCTTTATCTTTGTCTTGTAAAATGCAAAATACCCTGTCAGCACATAATTAACAATGCTAATATAATACTTGCTACTTTTTTATTTTCCTGCTAGAGCTTTGTTGTGTGCGACGAGTTCCAGGGCTTGCTTGAGAACAATCTACGGTTTTCCTGGGCACAAATGTGTATTTAGAGAATGATTTCTTCTCTATGTAGAACCGGGTTTGTAATAGTGATCCAGAAGTCTAAGGAAGGGGCCATTTCACACAGTCCCTTGTACCCACATATTTGAGGACTAGGGTTGCCAAGTACTTTCCACAATCCAGAGGGGGACACATGCTCCCCGACCGGAACATTTCTCCTTGTAACGCACCATGCCATCGCCAGGAAATGACACTGGGCAACGCTCTGGCAATGGGGCTGAAAAATCGATGGTACCATCGAGTTTTTGGCCCCATTGACAGAGCGTCGCCCGGCATCACTTCCTGGCGATGGCATGGTGCGGCACGTCTGTTGTCCCCGCAGGAATGATCCTGTGAAGACGTCTTCATCCCCCGCCGAATCATGGTACTTGGGAAGCCTGTTGAGGACATACACTTACATGAAAAATCTAGTTATATTTGTATTTTTATTCCACCCTTCTATCAAGGACTGGGTCCCTATTTTGGCCTCAGAACAACCTTGTGGGGTAGGTTAGGCAGAGAGAACGAAATTGGCCCAAAGTCATTCAGTGAGCATATGAACATATGTCTTTCCCAGCTCTTTGTCCAGCACTCTAACCAGAACAGCCAGTGCTTTGGCTACCAACTCATGATATGCACTAGCAAGTTTGTCAGGGTTCAGAATAGAAAACGAGATGAATACTAATACATTTTACATGTCCCTATTTTTCCTGTTATTGCACTCTCAGAGGGGAAGAGGAGTATTGCAAGGAACAGATGGTGGATGCAGAAATGATGGAGACTATCCCAGCTGCAATGGTTTCTAAATTCAGTCAGTGCAACTGTGGCCAGTGTGGCAAGTCTGCAACTTCAGCAGAAGCTACAGATGCCTCCAAATATAGTCAAGAACAATGGAGGTCTCGAGTAGCCACTAGAAAGGCTAGAATACTTTACTTTAGATCCCAAAAATGTTAACTCTTGTCTGGCAGGATAATCCTAGAGAAAATAACCAGATTAGAGTGGGTCACAATAACTAATGGTTCCTGTATCCGGTCAGCTGAGTGCCTAGATACTCATATCACTGCTCCTTCACCCAGGTCAGTTTCCCCCAATCTGCCTTGAATCTGAGGGGTTCCGTTTGGGAACTGATGGAGGCAAGGGATCTTGGGAACTGATGGAGAGCAATGTGCCCTCTAAGCTGTGGAGTTTAAGAGCAGTGGACTCTAATCTCGAGAAGGTGGTTTGATTCCCCACTCATCTAGATGAATCCTGCTGGGTGACTTTGGGGCAGTCACAGTTCTCTCAGAACCCTCTCAGCCCCACCTATATCACCTGCCTGCTTGTTGTGGGGAGAGGAAGGGAAGGAGATTTTAAGCCACTTTGAGACTCCTTAGAGTAGAGAAAAGTGGGGTATAAAAAGCAACTCTCCTCCTCCACCACCACCTCCATAGTGACATAGCAGGGATGGATAGACCTTTAAGCTTCATGCCATGTATTTTGGGGGACAGAAAACCATATACATGGATCTGTTGCTTCTGTCTTGCCTTCTTTTGCTCCCTTCCCTGTATTAACAGCTTGCCTATCATGATTCAGACTGGGCAAGGATCTGTCTTGAATGGACTATGGTGCTCTGTGAAGGAGGTTTCATGGATGCTGTAATCTAAAAGAAAGTCCCCTCACTGTAAAATCAACACCCAGGCCAAACCCCTGGATCTAGAAACACTAAATTCGGGGAGAGCACTCCTACCATGATGTAGATGTTCAGTAAGAAGGAGTTTTTAGAAATTTGACCCCTAAGGGGGTCAAAAGGGGTAAAATGCACTCCCCCCCATAGCTTCCTATGTAGCTGCCAGGCTGCTGCCTACTTGATCTCCCCTCCCGCTGATTGGTCAGCTGCAGAGCTCAGTGTTCTGAGATAAAAGGGGGGGAAAGTTACAGGAGACAGAAGAGAGCTAATGACAGTTGAGGAAATCAGGAGTGGCCAACCACTTGTGAGGTACAGCAGTGCTGCTGGCCCAACCTCCACAATGGCTTTAAAAATGCTCCCCCCGGCCCCTAAAGCTGACAGGCAGCTGTCTGTCAGGTATAGCAATGGGTGCAAGGTGCTTAAAGCCATCAGGGAGCCTTCCCCAGCAGGAACCTGACCCTTAATGATCCTGCTGGCCCACCCTCCACAATGGCTTGAAATACCCCCCTCCCCCTCCTGCACTGCATAGGCAGCTGCCTGTCAGGTGTAGGAGAGGGGGTGGGATGTTTAGAGCTGTCAGGGAGGGTTGCTCAGTGGGACTGCTTTAGCACACCAGCTGGCCCAGCCTCCCTGATGCCCGTAAACACACTCCCCCCAACATCAGACAGGCGGGTGTCTGTCAGGTGTAGTAGCAGGGCCAGGGTATTTTAATCCATCAGGGAAGCTGCCTCAGCAGAAAGACCTTAGCAATGCTGCTGGGCCAGCCTCCCCAATGGCTTTAGACACACTCCTACCCACCACTCCTCCACCTGACAGGCGGTTGTCTGTCAGGTACAGGAACAGAGCGTTGAAAGCCATCAGGGAGGCTGCCCAAGCAGCATCACCTTAGCAGTCCTGCTAAGTCCCCCCAATGCCTTCAGACATGCTACCCCTCCTGCACCTGACAGACAACTGCCTGTCAAGTAGGGTTACCAAGTGACTTACTTTTAAAAGCGGGGGAGAGTTGGTCCCTGGGTGGGATATTCGCACATGTGCAAAGCGCGTGCACGCCGCAATGATGTCACCCAGAAGTAACATCATCACATTGGGCACGTTGCTGGCTGATGCTCTAGCAATCAGCCTGGAAACTCTATGGTACCATAGAGTTTTCAGACTGATTGCTAGAGTGTCAGCCGGCAACATGCCCAACATGATGACGTCAGCTCCGGGTGACATCATTGTGCCGGGCACGTCAGCCCGAACCGGGCACGTTGGGGGCGGGATTCCCCCCACCGGCCTTTTCCAGACCAGTGGATTGGGGACCCTTTGAGTTGGGGAACCTCTGTCCTCTCGGGGGACCTGGCAGCCCTACTATCAAGGATTTGAAGGGGCATGGAGTCCTTAAAGACATCAGGGAGGCTTGCTCAGCAGGATTGCCTTAGTGTTGCTGCTGGCCCAGCCTCCCCAATTCCTTTAAATACAACCTCCCCCTTACACCAGACAGGCGGGTGTTTATCAGGTATAGGAGCAGGGCCAGGATACTTTAATGCCACTGTGGAACTTCAACCCATCCAAACTCTGCAATGGCACCAGACTGCAAGTGAAAGCCCTGCACAGGAACATCATAGAGCCACACTGCTCACCAGCAGTGCTCAGGCAGAGTTGGTGTTCATACCACACATACCACTCATACCATCAGAAAACCCCTTCGAGTTCAAGAGGCTACAGTTTCCCCCTCAAGGTCTGCTTTTCTATGACCATCAACAAGTCCCAAGGCCAGACATTGAAGGTGGCAGGAATTGACTTAACAGACTGCTTCTCACATGGACAGTTCTATGTGGCCTGCTCCAGAATGAGCTCACCAAGCAGCCTGGTGATCCTAGCACCTGAGGGCAGAATCACCAATCTGTTCTACAGAGAGGTCCTTCAGTAGAGAGAAAAAAAACCCCAGTATGTATGCCTCACTTCCTTTTTTACACTACAGTCTTCTCCATTACAATTCCTACAACAAATGTTAGATTTCAAACTTCACATCATCAGTATTATAACTGGATTTACAGAACTTAAATACCGTAGTGAAGCACGGGTATCAGGCTAGTCTAGATATATAATCATTTACAGTACTCCTTGGCCAAAATAATGATTTCTGGATATACAAATTAGCATATATGAAACCTTCCAAAGGGTAAAATAATATTTAAAATGCAAGTACATTTATTTTCCCCCTTTCTCACGGAGACTTGAGACAGATCACATGATTATAAAAAACAATACAATAAAGATAAGTCAGATACATACAACGAAGTTTCAGAGGGCATATTGGTCTAGGGCAGAACAGATAGATGCAAGTCCAGTAGCAAGTTTGCCAACTTCCAGGTGGTGGCTGAAGATCTCCTGAGATTACAACTGATCTCCAGGCAACAGAGAAAATGGCCACTTTGGAAAGTGGACTCTATGGAATTATATCCCACTGAAATCCCTCCTCTCCCCAAATCTCACCCTCCTCAGGCTCCCCCCCTATCCAGCAGTACCTTAGAGACAAACACGATTTTCGAGAGATGTGTTCTGACTCTCGAAAGCTCATCCCCAAAAATCTTGTTGGTCTCTAAGCTGCTACTGGACTTGAATCTAGCTGTTCTACATGCACCCCCAACCCCAATACAAAACTCTGGACTGCATAAGTACAGTTCAATGTAATTTAAAAACAGTATAATACATACATTTATCATTTCCCAGATCCTTAGAGCCTGTTCACTCAAGATTTTTAATTAGGGCTGACAACAACTTTTCAATACAAAACCTGTTGGGATCTGGACAGAACCTGGAATATGTCAAAGGATGGAACCTGGTGGGGTCCAGCAGGAACACAGTGAATAGCAAAAGTTTTGTGTTTATTCCGGGAAATGGCAGGGTAGGAAAGGGCAGAATGAATGCGATTGCAAGTCAAAGGAGAACAGTATGAAAGCAGGTTTTATTGGAAACCCCCACTATACAACTGTGTATGTGTAAAGTGCTGTCACAGTTGACTTAGGGCAACCTCAGCAAGGGGCTTTCAAGGCAAGTGAGAAGCAGAGGTAGTTTACCACTGCCTTTCTCTGCAGCGTCTTCCTTGATGGCCTCCCATCCAAGTACTGGCCCTACTTAGCTTCTAAGATCTGATGAGAGATCAGTCTATATACCATGCTGCTTTCCTTCCTGTCAAACTCGGACTCTTGTTTGCCATATCTTATGGGGATTTGAGGCCTGCAAAGCGAGGGAAATTCCAGAGTGGGGTACAAGTGTGAGAGTGTGAGAATGGCTCTGTTGCAGTGGCAATGTAACTCTTCCAAAGCAGCCTCCCTTCACAGGGATGACCTTGATCAGTGTCCTTGCTTGCTTCACAGTCAGAGATAAACATAACTGTAGATTTACAGGAGGGGGTGGAGAGTACACAAAAGCTAGGAGGGATGATTGCAATGTGTGATCAGATGGGACCGAAGGGGGGGGGGCTTATTCGAACTGTCTATAACTTTGAGCTTTGGCACCAGAACCTCAGTTCTGACAAAGTACCGGTCTTAGCTTGGAACATCTTTATTTCTCAATAAACAAATCACTGCCAGAGAGTGTTGTTGAGAGTAACTGTGTCCAAGAGTCTGACACTTCCCACAGTACAACTGCCCACTGCTAAACTGGCACAGTGCCATGTCACCAGCCCCCCTGCAACATTTGTTTCAACAGGACCAGTGAAGGTGGCTGAGGTGGGGCTGTGGTTTAAAGCCACAGCATCTAATTTGCATGTAGAAGATCCCAGGTAAAAGGACTACATGGTAGGTGATGTGGAAGACCTCTGTATGAGCCCCTGGAGGGCATGAGAAGACCAGACTGACCTTAAGATACCAAGAGTCTGGCAGTGCAGGACAGCTCCATGCGTTTGGAGGAGAGGCTGTGGCTCAGTGGTAGAGCACCTGCTTTGGAGAGGGAAGGTACTGTGTTCAATCCTTGGTGATTTGGACTGCAAGGAGATCAAATCAGTCAATCCTAAAAGAAATCAACCCTGACTGTTCCCTGGAAGGCCAGATGCTGAAGCTCAAATACTTTGGCCACTAAATGAGAAGGGAGCACTCACTAGAGAAGACCCTGATGCTGGGAAAGATTGAAGGTCAAAGAAGAAGGGGATGGCAAAGGATGAGATGGTTAGTTGATAATTGAAAGACCTCTGGCTGAGATTGTGGAAAGCCACTGACAGTGAGAGTAAACAGTGTTGACCTTGATAGGCCAATGGTCTGACTAAGTACGAGGCACATTCATATGGTTGGGCTATAGTTTGAGCTTTAGGACTAAGTGAGGAACACAGCGTCTGTTGTGCACGGGTGGTGGCAGCAGTGGTGGATACAGTTATGGCCAACAAACCCCAAAGAAGTTTCTCATGAAAATACTGAGCGCAAGGAAAACATTTTTGGCTGCAGGGCTACCTGGATGAGGCTTCCATCCTTGATCCCTTCCAGTCCGGCTTTTGCCCGGGTCACGGAACGGAGACGGTACTGGTCGCGCTGACTGATGACCTCCATAGGCACCTGGATCGAGGCAGCGTGGTGGCGCTGGTGCTGTTAGACCTGTTGGCTGCATTTGATATGGTCGACCACCAGTTGCTGGCCTGCTGCCTTGCCGACGCAGAGATTCAGGGGCTTGCCCTTCAATGGTTCGCCTCTTTTCTCCAAGGTCGGGGACAGAGGGTGGCGATGGGGAACCAGCGGTCCCAAAGGTACCCCCTTGAATGTGGAGTGCCCCAGGGAGCCGTGTTGTCCCCGATGTTGTTTAACATCTACATGTGCCCCCTCGCCCAGATTGCCCGGAGGTGTGGGCTTGGGTGTCATCAATACGCTGATGATACCCAGCTCTACCTGATGTTGGATGGCCAGTCAGACTCCAGTCCCAAGGCCTCTCTCGGGTGTTACAAGCCGTGGCTGTTTGGCTCAGACTGAGTCGCTTGAAATTAAACCCGGCAAAGATGGAGGTCCTGGGCCTGTGTCGGACCAGCCGGGGGTTGGGGCTCCCTCTCCCGACCTTCGGCGGGGTGCCTCTGGCGCCTGTGCGGGAGGTTAGGAGTTTGGGGGTGCTCCTGGACTCCTCTTTAATGATGGAGGCCCAGGTAGCAGCCACTGCCAAGTCAGCCTTCTACCATCTATGGCTGGCCCGGCAGTTGGTCCCATACCTCAGCCGTGAGGACCTGGCCACTGTGATCCATGCGATGGTCACCTCAAGGCTGGACTACTGTAACACTCTCTACTTGGGGCTGCCTTTGTTACAAATCCGGAAGCTGCAGCTAGTGCAGAATGCTGCAGCTAGGCTGCTGATGGGTCTCTCCAGGCGGGACCACATCTGGCCGGTGCTGCAAGCGCCGCACTGGCTGCCGATAGCATACCAGATTCATTTCAAAGTGCTGGTTCTTACCTTTAAAGCCCTGAATGGCCAGGGTCCAGCTTACCTAAGGGACCGCCTCTTCCCGTATGTTCCCTCAAGAGCACTGTGACGCCATTACAACATCAGCCGCCAATGAGGGATATTGCACATCTTGAGGAGTTTAGAGAACTGTAGAGCACCATTTTACTCTGTATGTAATAATGTTTTAATGTTTTTTTATATTTTAATCCGGCATCGCCGCTTGTTCGCCGCCCTGAGCCGCTTGGGTAGGGCGGGATATAAATCCCAAAATAAATAAATAAATAAATAAAAAATTATTGACTCTGATCCAGATGCTCATGAAGGAGCTTAGCTATGCCTTAATTATTGTGAGTGTTCCTACTTACTGCAAATGGTTCCCTTCATTTCACCATTCATTTTGGCATAGTGAAGTTAAGAGCCTGTGTAAATGATTGGATGATCGAGGATAGTAATTCCTCTTCATTTTCACCATGAGGGGCTTGGGGTGGGGGAACTGCACAGCTGATGCTGCTGAGAAGGGGACACCTGTCCTGTTCCAAAACTTGCCGATTGCAATGTAATATCCCCAAAGGTGAAGGGCTGGCAAATGCATTCCAGGAGGGCTCGCTTGGCATCAGGGAGAAAATGATAGCGCAGAGCTCCACAATAAATTGGATGGGCTTGTCAGAGCCAAGCTGATAAAAATGTTGCCATGGTAATTGGGCTTTCCAAATATACAGAGGAGACTCTACTTTGCTATAGATTGTGCACAGGACTCGGATACCTTTCTGAGCTTTGGGGTAGAGATAAGGCAGTTGGTCTTGGATTATCGGGGAGAAAATAAAAACGAAGGTGCTGCTGAGGATGCTGTTTGCACATATTCATAAAGAAGGCAGCAGTGAGGAGGGTGGAAGGAAGACGAAGTGATCCATGGGAGTCCTGAGTGATTGATTTCACTCTCTTCTGCATAATGGCTCAGCTTGCTGATTGTATTGATCTACAGTTACATTCACCGTGGAATGCTTCATTAGATCAAGCAGCCGATAGCCTAGTGCCCCTTTCCTAGAGCCACTTCCGTAGCAAATTAGTGTGCAAGATCATGTATGTGAGCGGTAGGGTTGCCAACTCTTGTTTGGGAAATTCTTGGCGATTTGGGAGTGGAGCACAGGGAAGCAGGGTTTGGGGAAGGGAGGGACCTCAGTGGGGTATCATACCATAGAGCTCCACCCTCCATAGCAGCCTTTTTCTCCAGGGGAACTGATGACTGTATTCTGGAGATCAGTTGTAATTCCGGAAGACCTCCAGGCCCCACCTTGAGGTTGGCAACCCAAGAAATGCAAAGTCAGAATATGTGCCATTTGGGAGGCATGCAAAGTATATCATGCTGACACTGCAGTTCGGACTGATGGTATAATGCTAAGAGCCATTTCCACAGAATCATAGTGTCAGGTGGTCATGAGCAAACTTCAGAGGACGGCGGAAGACAGGAAGGCCTGGCGTGATCTGGTCCATGGGGTCGCAAAGAGTCGGACTCGACTGTGCGACTGAACAACAAAAACCCACTAAATACAAGAAATCCAAAGCTACAGCATTCTTGATGGAAGGATGTCCTAGGTTAATCGGTTCCATTGTCAATTACTCTTGTTCCATGACTGGATGAGGCCTAGCAGTGACATGTCTTCAAAAACATGCAGAGGATGTGTTTAGTAGAGGCTGGATGAGAAGACAGCATGTTGAAGATCTCCCAGTTTCAACCTGACCTGGATTGGCCAGGCAAGCCCAATCTCATCAGATCTCGGAAGCTTAGCAGGGTTGACCCTGGCAAGTACTTGGAAGGTAGACCTCCAAGGAATACCAGGGCTGGGAGGCAGAGGCAGGCAATAGAAAGCCACTGCTCTGAAATGTTCAAGTCAACCATGACTTCCAGGTGTGCATGCACACACAAATACCAAAAGGAGAAGTTCTCCTAGTCTTTGCAAACAGAACTTTATTTGCTCATCTATTGCACCTGATCTAGAGCACCTGGCAATGTTAATGAGATTTCCTCTGCCCATTAACACAGCAGGATGGGTTTGCCCCACTGCTTCTGCTAGGAATCTATGATGTCCAATGAATTGTTTTTCATGCTCAGATAAGGAAACACGAGCAGGCAAAAGAGGGTAATTCCTTCTGTTTGCTATGTAAGTGTGTTTTAAAAAATGGGATGCCGACTACATACTAGCATGGAACTCAAACTGAAGTACTCTGCTTAAAAACACACAGAGAAAGTTCCACCTGTTTTCCTTTTACTTTATTAATGAAAGTTCTCATTGTTACAAAACCATCCTCAGGTAGTGGGAACCTATCACACAATATTTCAAAGAAAAGGTTGAATAATAGTGGTTTACAATATGGTGGAGAAAGGCATAGCATAATAAGAACAAACACACCGAGCCTTGCACTCTCTGCTACAGAAATGCATATCATCAAGTCAATTGCTGGACTGGCAATTTATACCATGCCAAAGAGGTGTCAGACCTCCATCATTTGCACCAGGCAGGCTATCTGCATTTTTGCTTTATGTGGCACATTTATTTATCTATACAGCCATCCATCTAAAAAGAGAGAGTTAAAGTAGTAGCAAAATTGGTCTTGGAATGGAAAGGGGGGGTATGTTGATGACGTCACAGGCACTAACCTAGAGGCATCCACTGTATTAGCTGTTCCTCAGTTCAAAACGAACCATTCCGAAAACTCATGGAAGCAGCTGAATTTGGACTCACCCAAAATAGAAAGAGGTATGATTGAACAACAGCAACAACCCTCTTAAAACATTAACCCAATTATCAAATCTAGAAAAATCTATCAGTAACATGGTTATACTTAACTTACAACCTCAAAATAGAAAGAGTATGATTGAACAACAGCAACAACCCTTTTAAAACATTAACCCAATTATCCAATCTAGAAAAATCTACAGTAACATGGTTATACTTAACTTACAACCCTCAGGGGAACGATAGATATAAAGACTTTTTCCCCCCTGTGTGTGCAACTATTAATTTTCTAAGCAAACTGGGTGTGGTTTTTTGTGATCAGTGCACCCAGAATAGCTATAGATTTATTTATTTTTTACATATTGTTTTGAAAGGGCTGCAGGTCAGAGGTCTGCTCTAAAGAGATGATTTTTTTTTTGGGGGGGGGTTAACAAGAAAAATAAACAAACAAAAAGCCTATCAGGAATCTGAGATAGGAAGAAAACAATTAGCCTCCTCGAAGATGGAGACCTGGCTGGAAGGATTTAATTGGAAGGGCAGCAAGGGCAAAGAAAGTCATATTTAAAGAGAGAGATGCTGTCTCTGGTGGGTCATTTGAATTTCATCTGCAGAGTAATTTCCACGCCATTTAGCCCTATCCGTAGCAGGAATAAAGAGGACTAAACAGGTTATTAAACTGACAAAGTCATACAAGGAGTGGGGAGGGATCTGGCCATGTGGGCAAGACATTTGATAAAATTCAATGATATGCAAAGCTAAATTAGTGACAAATCGGGGAATTCACATATTTACAGGGTGATACAGAACAGCAGTAGGAGAAGGGGCTGGGGGAAATACAGTTGGGTTCATCATGATGTGTTGAAGATTAGTCTTATAAACAGAAGACAAAAACTTTAAAAACATGGAACAGAAAAAGAAAGAAGTAGTGGTAAAACAGCTTTCTTTTACCTTTTCCCATTTCCTTTTCTTTCTTTGTTTCTTTTTTGCTTGGCGTTTTAAGTGTCACCAATTCCTTTCTCAAGCAACAGTAAAATCCAGTCCGGCAGGACTGACAGCGGGAAGTGTTAATCCTTTAATTGATGCTATTAATTGTCTAATTTACTCACTGCAGATTAAATACATGGATTTTTAATCAGATTTTCATCAAAGCTCTCCCCTGTGAAGGGTACAGCATGCTTACGACAAGCAACCCCATATATTTCTCTTGAATTACACAATGCATTAAGGGTGATATTTCCCCTCATCTATGCTTTTCTTAAAAAAAAAAAGTCAAGAGAAATTATTATCTTTCGGTATCCTCAAAGTATCACCCTTACTTTAGCAAGTTGATTGATTTATTACTCTTTTAAATGGAGGCCCTTCAATTCTTTTTCTTTTAAAGCTCTAGTGAATAAGACTTTTTGTTATCCCTTGAAACTCCCGTGTTTAAATTGGGGACTCTGTGTCTTTTGCATGAGAAACCAATAACAAAACATGGCAATAGGAAAACGAGAGCAGAGGGTTTAAATGCTGGACACACAAAAAAAGTTATCCTAGCAGAACAATTCTATACAATTACCCTTGGCCAAACCTCAGTAGGCTTTCAGTAGACTTAGGCTGAAGGAGCGCTATTAACATACCGAGGAAAAACATTGACTTCAATGGGCTTAGACTTATTTATCTAGGATGTTTTAATCCTACCCTTCCTCCAAGGAGCTGAGGGTGGTGTACATAGTTCTCCCTCCTCCAGTCTAGCTTCACAACAACCCTGTGAAGTAAGCTGAGAGAGAGAGAAAGAGAGAAAGAGAAAGTCGCTGGTCCAAGGTCACCCAGAAAACTTTATAGGATAGTGGGGATTTACACCTGGGTCTCCTAGGTTCTTTCAACACTGTAATTGCAGTAGCACACTAGATCTCTGTATAGGATTGTGCTGTTAAAACCCAAATCTAATGAACTTTGGGCAGTCTGGGATCTTATGGTCCACTTCACACATGCTCTCAGTGGCACAGGATGCCAGCTCATGATGCAAACTCATGATGTATGTAAACCTTCCATCCAGGGCTATTTTTGGGCAGGAACGCACAGGAACGGAGTTCCGGCTGGCTCCCAAGTTGGCCACGCCCAGCAGGAACTCATTAGCATAATAGGCCACACCCAACAGCAGAAACTCATTAGGATTGGCTACATTAGGGGTGTGTGGCCTAACATGCAAAGGAGTTCCTGCTACAAAAAAAGGCCCTGGGTTTTGACCACAAACAAGGTAAACAGAATAACAAGCAAAAGGTGGGTGTGGCTGGATAACCACACTTCTGGTAACATGTGGGTGTGGCCTAATGTGCTAATGAGCTGTGCTGTCAGGGGTGTGGCCCAATATGCTAATGAGTTCCTGCTGTCGGGTATGGCCTAATATGCTAATGAGTTCCTGCTGGGCTTTTTCTACAAAAAGAGCCCTGCTTCCATCTGTGTGGGCAAAGCTGCTCACATAGGGCCTTCGTTATTCAGTGGGCCCTCTACTTCTCCATAACTGTCTTCAAAACTGGGAACAAAGACATCCTGATCTGAGTCATGTGTGAGCACCCTAGATCACATGACTGCTGACTAGTGTCAGCTACTGAAATCAAATTCACTTCACAATGGTGATAATATTATTCAACTGCTGGTGATAATATTATTCAACTGCTGCACTTTTTTTTAGGATTGGTGCAAACATCTAGGTAAGGTTGTGGATATACATCTAACTAATGAGATGCCTGGGCAGACAGAAGAGCTATTTATAGACTTCCAGCCATTCAGTGAAAGACAAGTTGGTGTAACTGGGACATTTGGAAGTCTGAGCTGTATCTAATGAGATAAGGGTTGGCACTTTCCATGAGAAACTCCTTGGCTTTTAAAAACGGCAGGAGGATAGAAAGCTTTTCTTTTCCTCATGGAATTACAGTGAAGGGAAAGGTTTTGCATTTCTATTTGAAGACTGAAGTGCCATTTTGAGCAAAATGGGGCAACTCAAAATGACACTGCTGTGTTGGAAGGAGAACTCAGAATAAAAAGGGAAAGGACAACTTGGAAGCAAGGGAGGAGAGCTTCTGTATGCAACTGATTTATGTGCGGTACAATAAGTACCCAGTAAATGTAGTTACAGGTGGGTATTTGGCTGGGATGGATCCCGTTGCCAGCCTGAGCCAGACTTCTTGACCATAGTTCAGTTCCAGTAAGGCATACCCTGTAGCCACCCTTTCCGCGTACTTCTCATCATTTGTGTTTTCAGACTGGAAAGCCAGCTTGTCTATCCCATCAACCACTAGGTAGCCAGAGAGGCGTGGGCTGCGTGATTCAATGGTATATTCGAAAATGTAAACGCCAAGGTACGGCACACGGAACTTTCCGTTTGATGGGACATAGGAGGAACCATAGTTGACGTCCAGATTGTTGAACCGAATAGGGCCAGGAGTGTTCATCCCATAGGTGTGCGAAGCGAAAAAGGCCACCATGGGTGCATATCTGTAAGATCCCTTTGAGAAATCTGCAGAGGAAAGAACAGTTAAGGAGAAGTCACTCTTCCAATCTATTTGGTCAAAACTAGCTATTATTGTGAGAGGGCTGCGGTGGCTCAGTAGTTAAGATGCTGAACTGCAAACTGGAAGGTCCGTAGTTCAGCAGTCCGAGACCCGAGTGCCGCATGATGGAGTGAGCTCCTGTCTCTGGTCTCAGCTCCTGCCAACCTAGCAATTTGAAAGCAAGAAATTGCAAGTAGATAAATAGGTACCACTTCGGTGGGAAGGTAACAGCGTTCTGTGCACCTTGGTGTTTAGTCATGCCGGCCACATGACCACGGAAATGTCTTTGGACAGCGCTGGCTCTTTGGCTTGGAAATGGAGATGAGCACCGCAACCCTAGAGTCAGATTCGACTGGCTTTCGAGCAAGGGAAACCTTTACCTTTACCTAGCTATTATTGTTGACACAGTTCTGCCGCTGAAGATGACATCCATGCGTCTAGTTTCCCCCCCTTTCCCTGTAATGTTTAATCAAATTTACCGCATGCTATGGTACCATCATGCTGTGAGCTCCCCATCTGCCAGCAGCCAACAGTGTGGAGAAGGGATAGGTAAACTCATAGCATGATGATGTCATGTCAGCAAGGCAACTTTAACTTATTATGGGGAGGAAGGGAAGAGCCAGACACGGAGCTTCTATTTTCAGCGGCAAGCAGGTGCCGTTGTAACATCTAGATCCATCTTTTGTCTCCTATCCCTCATTAGTTGCTGCAGATTTAAATGGCATCAGCTCTGCATAGCAGACATTGGGCAGTTGCAAACTCCCCCCCCTCCCCAGCCCAGGAAGCCAAAGAAGAAAAGCAGAATGAATTCCTAACTACTACACAGAAAGCAATTTTCTCCACAATTAGCATCAAATGCACCACCGCCAACAAAAAGCTTTTCTTTGGGAACAGCAAGAAAATTTCAGTCTTGACTGTGCTGCGTTATTAGCAAGAAAAGCTCTCATGTCTCTCTCCCCATGTCAGTATCACAGATTTCTACAAACCTAACGTGTGTGTGTGTGTGTGTATGTGTGTGTGTGTGTGTGGTGTAGCCTAGAATTGTGCTTGCAAGTTCTTAACAAATGCTGGAGCGGTTTAGAAAGCTTCATAATGAATGGGGAAATGAAAAACATTCTTTGTTTCTTTCCTCTCGCCCTTAGCATATAAACCAATGCCTGCGCTGCTGTAAAAATGATTGAGAAATACTGAAATAGTGGCTGAAAGAGGCATAAAACACACATTTCATATATTCTGGATGCAAATCTTAGTTTATTCATTTTTATGGCAAGTATCACCATGACAGTTACAGCTGAAATGAAATTCTCAGCAGAGGAGAGTCTATGTTGGTATCTGGGCTGATCAGTTTTTGTGGTTGCTGCTGCAAACTTTGCATTTTAAGGGGCTTTTCACACAATACATTTTTGGGTGTACACTACAGGACAATCTATATGTTATCCATAATTCCCTCCCATTTCTTTGTAATATAAAATAGCAGTTGCTCAATTCAGGCATAACGTGAACCATGTTTTTAATTAAACTATCATAGGTATGGTAGTCTGAACAACCATTAGTTAAGGTGTGTCAAACCCGGTCTGGAACCATAGTCTGAAGTTGTTTCATTAATCAGTTAGTCAGGGCTATTTTTGGCCAGGAAAGCACAGGAACAGAGTTCCGACTGGCTCCCGAGTTGGCCACGCCCAGCAGGAACTCATTAACATAATATGCCACACCTAACAGCAGAAACTCATTAGGATTGGCTACATTAGGGGTGTGTGGCCTAACATGCAAATAAGTTCCTGCTACAAAAAAAGCCCTGGGTTTTGACAACAAAGCAAACAGAATAAGAAGCAAAAGGTGGGTGTGGCTGGATGAGCACCCTTCTGATAACATGGAGGTGTGGCCTAATATGCTAATAAGATATGTTGTCAGGGGTGTGGCCTAATATGCTAATGAGTTTCTGCTGTTGGGTGTGCCCTATTATGCTAATGAGTTCCTGCTGGGCTTTTTCTAAAACAAAAAAGCCCTGCAGTTAGTCTTAACTATGCTTCTATGTAATGTATGAATGCAGGTGTTCTGGTTGAATCCTGGCTCATTTCCAGGCACTGCCCTTTCTGGCTACATAGTAAAGGCACTGAAATGAGCATTTGTTGAGCCAAACCAGGATTTTAGTTACCATCTACGAGATGAATCCTAACTTTATAGATTAATCATAGTTGAAACACGTCATGTTTTTATGTTATGTCTTAAATTGACCCAGTGAGTTCTTTCAGATGGGTTGTTCCTCACCAGCTGTCCCCCTGCTCAAATCCCTCCATTGCTGGAGGCTTTTCTGTATGGGAAGGGGGGAAATAGATGGATTCTGGTGTCCCCCCTCTTTGACATTTATAGAGTTGCCAACTGCCCCTTAACTGAGACCGATTTCCCACTCGCTGCTGCTCCGCGCTCACTCTTCCCTTTGCCCCTATCGTACGTGTCAATTTCACACTATGTGCTGCGCGGCCGCATTTTGCCCCACAGCTTCGTCCAATTTCCCCCCGCGTCTACTCAATCCTCAAAAAAACAGGATGGAGTAGACGTGGGGAAAATCAGGAGAAGCTGCGGGGCAAAATGCGCCCGCGCAGCACATGGTGTGAAATTGACAGGTACGATCAGGGCAAAGGGAAGAGCCAGCATGGAGCAGGAGCTTATGGGAAATCGGTCGCAGGCATAACAGGATGCTATTTGCTGTGGTGGAAAGTGCCATCAAGTCGCAGCTGATTTACAGCCACCCCACAGGGTTTTTAAAGCAAGAGAGGTTCAGAGGTGGGTTGCCATTGCCTGCCTCCACATCACGACCCTGGTATTCCTTGGAGGTCTCCCATCCAAATTCTAGCCAGTGCTGATCCTGCTTAGCTTCCGAGATATTTGCTAGGTGATGTTATTTACCTCCAGTCCATGTAAAGCTTCACCGGCCATTTCCACGGCTTAAGCCTCTGTTAAAGGGGCAGGTCATTTCCCCCTAGGTTTTAGGCAATCCTAGATTTGTGGGAAAGCACTGGGGGAGAAGGGAGGTCTACCACTGATGAGCCATAGCTCCTCCCCAACAAGTCTTTGTATTATATGTATTAATGATGCCAAAAGAACATTGCATTAGTGTGCTGCAGCAAAACCAAAAAGCAAAGGGATAATTATGTAGTTTCTGTGTACAGAGGACAGGAACTCAGTGAGTGAGGGATGGCCGATGAGGAATGGGAATGGGCACTGAGGAAAGGGATAACTGGCCCTAGTAATTCCCTCGCCTCTACCATGGTACTCAAGGACGGAGTTTGGCAACCTTCTCCTCTCTGGGGTGCCTGCAACATGGAGCAACAGGAGCAGGAAAAAGGCTCTGGGAAAAACCTAAAGCTATGGCAGGCACAGAGGACGGACTTCCAGCAGTGAACTATACAGACACTGAGGGAATCAGTGTCATCAGTGTTGGACTGGGAGTCTCAGAACACCAGGGAAGTACTTCTGGAGATCTTTTTTCTCAGTACACAGAGATCTCACTCACTCAGGTTTCCTCATTCACTTCTCTGCGAGATCCATGGGGGGAACCTTTCCTCTTTTTTGAAGTGGGTGGGAAAGGTTTTGCAAGTGGGAGGGGGGGATTCTACACGCACGTCAAAGTCCCCAGGCTCATAAGGAACCACTGGGTTGGGTGGGCTACTATACTTGGTCCCTTCTATCTATCTAATGTAGTAATTACTAGCCCACCAATTTGCCCTTCCTTATTTTATCCTTTCAACAACTGCGTGGGGCAGGCGGGCTTGAGAGGGCATGACTAGCTCAAAATTATTTATTTTTCACATTTGTATCCCGCTCTCTCTCCCCCGAACAGTGGCCAACAGCATACGAAATACACCAATAAAAATAATACAAAGATACAATAAATACGTAATGTTTAAAAGATAAAACGGTTAAGAAAATCTATCACCATTCGCAAAGTTGGAAACAGGAGGAAGTTCCTGGAATAGGAGAATGGATCAAAAAACTACTTTTTATGGTTGAAATGGATAAGATGACAAGGAAACTGAATAATATGGCAGCAGAAGACCTTTTTTTTGAAGACTGGAAAGACTTAAAAGGATATTTGGGAAAATACTGGGATGTGAGAGACAATTTATTTTGCTTTGATAACTATTGAGTATAGAAAATTGTGAAAAGAGAAGTTTCCTGTTGAATATGTAAAGGTAAAATAGGAGTACTTAAGAGTAACCTAAGGAGTATGCAGGAGGTTGTAGCACTGTGGGATGGTGAAGACACAGCTGAAGTATACCAGCTGCCTGGTGGATCACAATCACACAAAGGCCACCTGAAAAAGAGCATCCTTGCATGCCCTGTGGAACCTGGGAAGGTCCCACGAGGCACACTTGTCTCCGGGCAGCTGCTTCCACAGGATGGGGGCCACTACCAAGAAGGCCCTCACTCAGGGTTTTTTTTCTGGGGGGATGCGCCCGAATGGAGTTCTGGAACCTCTTTGACAAAACTCTTTTAAAAATGTTCAAAAGTTCATGGGTTTTCAGTATACAGACTGAAAACTTCATTTCCCTCTTGAGAGTTCCGGCACCTCTTTCCCCCCCAAAAAAGCGCCCTGCACCCTTTGTGACACAAGGTGGGCAGTTTGTGGACCAGGGACCTTCAATAAATTCCAAGAGAAAGATTGGAGAAGATGGGGAGGATCATGCCAGGAGAGGTGGTCCAAAGGTAAGAGGGTCCCAGGCCATTTAGCCTTTAAAGGTAAGTACCAACACTTTGAATTGGCACTGGAAACTAACTGGGAGCCAGTGCAGCTGCCGAATGATAGGTGTTATATGCATTGACCAGGACACTCCTGTCAGCAATCTAGTGGCTGAGTTCTGGACCACTTGCAGCTTCCAAAATGTTTTCAAAGGTAGTCCTACATAGAGCATGGTACAGCGGTCCAGTCTTGAGGTGACTGTTACTGTGAATTACTGCGGCAAGGTCCTCCTAAGATATGTAGGGAGCTAGTTGGTGGGCCCAGTATAGATGGTAAAATGCAGCCTATGTCACCACGGATATGTTCGTCCATGGAAAGCAAAGCATCGAGCCATACTTCCACATTCCTGGCCAAGTTGATTATAGACAGATGGACCCCATCAAGGGTTGGTAGAAGTGGCCACTCCAGTGGTCCAGGCTTTCCCAGCCACATAATCTCTGTCTTAGATGCAGAGGTCATTTCGGGGGGGAACGCAGTTCCCCCGGGTGAGGTGCAGGGGGCGGGGCACATGATGAACCCCCGCCCCCTGCTTCCGGCTGCCCCGCTTCCAGCCCTCATTCAGCCAGGAGGAGGCAGGAGAAGAGGGAGGGTAAGTTGCTTCCTCCCTGCCTTTCCCCACCCCTGCCTGCCTGGGGCCAGGGAGGGCCTTGGCGGGGCTTCCTTGCACTCCTGCTGGCCTTGCAGGTCTACCGCCGGGCCCCTGATGTCAGGGGGTGTAGCATATGCTAATGAGTTATGCTAATGAGTTCCCCTAGCTCTTTTTCTATGAAATGACCCCTGCTTAGATGGATTTAGCTTCAACCAACTCTCACCTAGCCATTTCACCACTGCATCCAGGCAGGAAGCCAGGACCGGGATTCTGGCTACTGGCCACATCTTAAATAAGAGGTAGAGCGGGTGTCATCGGCATATTGATGGCACCCCACTCCAGACCTCCTGACAATCTCTGCCAGAGGGCACATATAGATGTTAAATAACATTGGGGAGAGAACTGACCCCTGTGGAACTCCACAGGTCAGGGCCTGCGGTGACAACCTCTCTCCACCCCTGATTACCTTCTGGGCCTGACCCTGGAGGAATGAGGAGAACCATCTTAAGGCCGTCCCCCTCACACCTAGGGAGGCTAAGTGTTTGACCAGGACTAAATGGTCTACCATGTCAAAGGCAGCAGACAGATCTGACAGGATCAGTAGCACCATCCCGCCTGCACCAAGGTATAATCAGAGATCAACAACCAGAGCAACCAGAGCTGTCTCATTCCTGAACCCTGGCCGGAAGCCAGATTGGAAGGGATCTAGGGCAGATGTCTCATCCAGGAATTCCTGGAGTTGTTCAGCCACTGCTCGCTCAATCGCCAGAAATGGAAGATTAGATACTGGGCGGTAATTGGCTGGGTCCCTCTCATCTAATGATGACTTTTTCAGGAGGGACATCACCATTGCGTCCTTGAGGAAGCTAAGGAAAGAGCCCTGGGAGAGTGAGAGATTTATAATGTCTCCCAAGGTTCCTCTTACCACTTTCCTGGAGGCTTTCACCAACCAGGAAGGGCAGGGACCCAGGGAGTAGTTAGTAGGCCGCACAGCCGATAAGACCCTGTCAACATCCGCTGGGGAGAGTGGCCTGAAGGAGTCAAAAAACTGACCCAACTGCACACCCGGGGCCCCTAGATTCCTACTGACTCCAAACCTGGCAGCAAAATCTTGGCGAAGGAATGAGACTTTTACCTGAAAAGAACATCGCAAATGTGTCACACGGCTAATAGCCAAAGTCATCCAGTGATTTCCAAAGCAAAATGGAGGTTTGAATTCAGGTTTCCAAGAGCCTCCTGAACTGGAAAGCCCAGCCTAGCCCAGTCTCGTGAGATCTCAGAAGCTAAGCAGGATTGGCCCTGGCTAGTATTTGGATCGTGAGGCAGAGGCAGGCAATGGCAAACCAGCTCTGAACCACGTCCCTTGCCTTGAAAACCCCACGGGGTAACCATAAGTCAGCTGTGACTTGATGACACATTCCTTCCTTCCTTCCTTCCTTCCTTCCTTCCTTCCTTCCTTCCTTCCTAGAGCCAAGTCCACCACTCTTACAAGTACCCCTCACTAGGATTCATCGATATTCTAAGATCTAATAGCTTGTTCCCTTCGCTGTTAACTGGAGGAAAGTCATGGCATGTAAACAATAAAACAGGGGGAGGGGGTTGATCACAGCCAATAGTGGTTTCCAACATTCTCCCTGCGGGATCCTAGCCCACGCTGATTTCATTTCTGGAGGAACTTAGGGTTGCCAGCCTCCAGGGGGGCCCTGGAGATCTCCTGGAATTACAGCTGATCTCCAGATGACAAACTTTCCCTGGAGAAAATGGCCGCTTTGGAAGGTGGACTGTGTGGCATCGTATCCCACTGAGCTCAATCTCTCCCCTCCCCAGACGCTGCCTCCCCCAGGCTCAACCCTCAAATCTCCAAGAATTTCCCAACCTGGAGTTGGCAACCCAAGAGGAGCCCCTCAGATTCTTTCAGGGAAACCTGGTCCAGTGCAGAGAACTTGAACACGTTATCTAGGGCATAGGGTCAGTTTGCCTGGGTCACTGGCTAGGGCACCCTTGTTGACTTTTGAGGCCTGAGAGTGCGCCCTGGACTCCTGGAGTGTCCCCAACACTTTCCAGTGAGACCTACTTATTATAAAGGAGACCAATAATGGTGAACCTTTGAAAAACTTGCTGCTGGTGGGAAACAACTATAAAGAAGAAGAAGAAGACCTGTTTTTTATAGCTCACTTCTCTAGAAAAGAGAGCCAGTTTGGTGTAGTGGTTAAGAGTGGCAGAATACCAACAACTACTAGCACTTTAGTATGATTTTATAATTTGTTTTAATTGCAATGTTTTTAATGTAATTTAATGTAATTGCCTGTTTTTATGTAAGCCGCCCTGAGCCGGCTTCGGCTGGGAGGGTGGGGTAAAAATCTGAATAAATAAATTAATAAATAATCTGGAGAACTGGATTTGCTTCCCCATTCCTCCTCCACATTAGGCCAGCTGGGTGACCTTGGGTCAGTCACAGTTCTCTCAGAACTCTCTCAGCCTCAGGGGAAGGGAAAGGAGTTTGTAAGCCAGTCTGAGACTCTGAGTGAAGGGTGGGGTATAGATCCAATCTCTCCTCCTCCTCCTCCTCCTCTTCTTCATCATCATACCTCACAGTGTGTCTTGTTGTGGGGAGAGGAAGGGAAGGCGATTGTAAGCTGCTCTGATACGCCTTCCGGTAGTGAAAAGCTAGGTATAAAAACCAACTCTACTTCTTTTTCTTCTTCTTAAGAAATTGTATTCTGAGGAAGCTCATGGTATCTGGGGGGATGGTTTGAAAAAACCCATTGCTCCAGCTTATCACAGAGAAAGTTAATCATGGTAAATATTGCCCAAATGCTATAACCATGAGCACAAACCTCTCCAAGCTGAGTTTTTGTAAAATGGAAGGGGCAGCTTTAGTTGCACATGTAATTTCCCAATAATGCAATTTTCACAGCTTTTGTACTAAAAATTGCCAGTTAGCTCTGGCCTATTTATGATAGTACACCTCAGCTAACAACCATCTTGCTCAATCCGCCATAGGCCTCGGTGTTATCTTTTTTTTACAGGGAGGCCAGAGAAAGAGATCAAATTTTACACTTTGTGATGCGGGACCCATCAAAACAGAGGATCGTGGAGCATCTTCGGGAACTGAGCGTTTTAAAAACAGCTCTTCTGTTCAGACTGAACTGGTGCTATTGTTCAGGGAACCTGGTGGCTCTTAATCCCTGGACTACAGGTAGACAGGCAGTGAAAGAGATTGCTTGATTCTGCATATACTTGCCTATGGCGGCAGCATTTTCCTCCATCATCTTTGTACTGCAGGTGACTCCTCCGAAGGGATAGCGGCAAGCACAGACAAAGCCCTTTCTTTCATTGACACAGGTCCCTCCATTTTGGCAAGGGGAGCTGCTGCAGCTCAAATAAATACCTGCATTTAAAAGGAAAGAGTTTTATGAAAGAGTGACATGAGTTTCCGTTGCATTCACACACACACACACACACACACACACACACAGAGCGTGTAAGGCTCTGAAGACACTCTGAGCTTCCTAATTCCAAATTGGTCTTAAAAACCTCCCTACATTAAGGATAGCCCCTTTCTTGAATGGGGAAGGGAGAGAAGACACCAATCCTTGTTTGTTGGCATATATAAACTATGCCATTTTCGAAGATTCTGCGCTTTGTTCCCCAAATAATATTTGCCACTGGGGAATTCAGTCGCTGCGGTTCTGATGGTATCGGGTCTCGTCTAGCTAATCATTTCTCGTTTCTGCCAGAGTTTAAGGCACAGGGGAGACACTCAGCCCTTGCCGGCGTGCTTCAAGATACTGTCAAATTGCATTTTATTAATCATTTATATACCATTTAGTGCTTGAATCGTCCAGCTCCCCTTTTACAGGTGGGAATTTGTACAGTGGGCTCAGTTACACGTTATGCTTTTCCCCATGTTTATTTTAAACTGCCTTTTTTCCTTTCTATTAGCAAATGCAGCCCCCAGGATTGTTTGATCAAGAAGGAACATGGCGTGGGGAGGGGGAGGGAGGGGATTTTTTTCTTCTTTCTGGGAAAAAGCCACCCCATGGCTTGCTTTAACTCCTTTGAGGAAAACTTAATGGATACCTGTATTTTCCCCCCCAGCAGGGGCAAAGCAGCTCCCCCACCATGAGAAAACAGCAGGGGGAGAAAGGGTTAAAGCCCCTCCTCCCCGTGCTGTTCTCTCCCTTGATCAAACATTCACGGAGGCTGCATTTGCTAAAGAAAAAAATGTTGTTTAAGATAAACGAGGGTGCGGGTGAGTGGGAGAATGTGTAAACTGAGCCTTGCATCTAAGTGACAAGGCTACCCAACTAGTCCAGGGCTGAACATTCAAATGCAATTATCCTGTAGTGAAGGAAACAGGCATGATCCCCCCCCCCCCGCTCCCCAATCACACTCTTAATGTGTGGTCTGGATGCTCTGCATAGCCATCTGAAAGCACAGAAGTCTGAACTGTCAGAATATTCTGGTTTTTCAAAAAAAGAGAGGAAAGACCATGCAATTAAATGGAGGGCCTGCCCGGTCCTCTGATGCAGAAACAGGAACTTTGTGTAAGCATCTGAGTTGGATGCCAAACACAACATGACATCGAAGCCATGAAACTGCCCCTGGTTTATTAAGTTCAGCACTGTATGCTTTGACTGGCTCTTTAAGGTCTCAGACAGAGGTCTTTCACATCAACTTCTACCAGATCCTTTTAAATGGCAATCGCAGGGATGGAACCTGGGGACTTCTACTTGCAAAGCAGATGCTCTGCCCCTGAGCCATGGTCCCTCTCCATTCACTCTTGACCAGCATGGGGTTTATTTTGAATGCCACTACCTGAATGAAAGCCAGATGATGCCTTCTCCATACAACCGTGGCAGTGATTCCCACAGGTCTACTCTACATTGAGGATAAGTTTGCTAGTTCAGTTCTGAGTTGCTGTGGGTACATTTGGAAAGGGGGGCAGAGACTTCAAAACAGTATTGGATGATGCCATGATGTCATGTCCCATTAAAAACCCAGAAGTGATGCTCTAGGACAGGGGTGTCAAACATGCGGCCGACAGGGCAGATCAGGCCCTCAGAAGGCTCCTATTTGACCCACAAGGAACAGGCTGTCTCCTGCTTCTTTCTCCAGTTCTGCTGCTGCTGCTGCATCACTGTTTGCTTTCCCAGACTCTCTCAATTGCACAGGAGAGATAGATAGGCAAGCTTCTGTTCCCTGCACTAGCTGAGGCTCCCCCCCTCCTAGGGGGAGGGAGGGAACAAGCCAGAGTTTGCTTTCTGACCAGGCTGCCTCAACCACACAGGAGACAAAAGCAAGCCTTTCTTCCCCTCTATAGACTGAGGCTCCTCCCCTTCCTCTGCTCAGCTGCCTCAATCGCATGGAAGAAATACAAAGTACCTTTAAGACCAACAAAGTTTTATTCAAGGTATGAGCTTTTGTGTGCCTTGCTACAGTGTGTGTTTTGTTGGGCTCCTTATGCCAGGGTTCTCCTGGGAGCAACTGGGTCCTCCCCCCCTTTTCACTGTATTCATGCCCTCATGATCCAGTCTTTCTCAGTAGGAAAGCCATGTAAACTATTTAGATGAGGAATAACAACAAGCCAGTGAGGTGGATTAGGCTGAGAGTGTGTGTCCAGACCAAGTTCACCCAGCACATTTCCTTTGTAGACTGGGGATTTTGAACCTAGACTTCCTAGGTAGCAGGCTGACACTGACCACTCTACATTGCTGTCTCTCTATTCTTGCACTGCCTCATAGGAGTTGCAGATATTTCTCTAGTGAAGACTATAGTTTTGTAGACAAACACATAGTCCTCAGTCTGTGTCAGGATGCCTTCTCATGTTCTTGACCAGCACACAAAGCAATTTATGTACAAAAGCTCGCAATGCCCAGACATTTTATTGTTTTCCCTGGGTCCTAGGCTCAGAACTGACATTTTATTGTTTCCCCTGGGTTCTAGGCTCAGAACTCCGAGCATGAGCTTTCTGTAATGAATAAATCAAAAGTAGGTTTGCAGCTTACAGATACACACCTGAACAGCATACTCAAGATTGCTACAGCACAGACATTTTCATACAATAATTCAGAGCAAGAGGTGTCAGTTATCAGAGACTGTTAAATAAACAAAATATTGCAAGAGTGCTAGTGTTTTAAGCATGTTTTATATAAAGTTTTAAAAAAATCTTTAATTGTGTTTGTGTCCTTTATAAAGTTTATATCTCCGCTACCTCGCATTACATTTTATGACACACATGGCCTGGTCGAAGAAGGTCTCATTTATGTCAGATCCAGCCCTCATAACAAATGAATTCGACACCCCTGCTCTAGGATTTCACATGATCTCTCTGGTGAAAAACCACAGAGATTTGGGATATTCCTTGAGTGTTGGTGTGTTGCACCTATGATATTTCTGGGTTCCAGCTGGAAGTGATGTCACAGCATTGTGCGATGCCCTTCCCCCAACCACCCCCACTCCGATGACTGCCAGTGGGGGGACAGGACATGCCAGCAGGTGTTTGCCCACAAAATGGCAACCTTAGTTGTGTATGAATGAACAACCTGTATTAAACTGAAGACTGAGCAAAAGTTTCCTATTGGCAAAGCCAAAACTTCACTTGCCTTTGAATGCACTTGTGCAGAAATGTTGACTTTAAAAGATCTGTATTGTTGAAACAGAACAAAGTGCTAAGCCACATTAGAAGCCTTTTCTGGTATATCCTGTTCTGCAAAGGAGCATGCACATTTTGTTTTCTTATATACAGTTAGAAGCAAGAGTCAGTAGCAACCGGGAACCTCCCCACCACCCGACCCCTTGAACTGTCCTTTGCAAAGCAGTGTTTTCTATCATCTCAGGATTAGACAAATTGAATTACCGGAGACGATTCAACGAGCTCAGCCCTTAAGACTCCTAAGCAGTTACAATAAGACAGTGCGTGTTCTTCCAACCAGACTCCGAGTGGGACAGTCCCTGGGTCTTGAAAGAATAGCGCAGGATCGCTCAAGAGGTAGGTGGGTGTGGGTGATGAAAAGGGTGTTTCAGAATAAGTGCTGATTGCCGGCAGATGTGTGGAATTGCCTCTTTTCACAAGCACTTCACTGGTGCTCTAAGCTATCTTTAATTTCCAGCCCAGTCATTTCAGATGCCGTCAGTACTCCGGCAGTGATGAATCTCAGTCTGCCAGCCTGAATGCAAAGCTTTTGTGCTCTTTGTACAAAGCGCAGCCCCTCATCTCCTCCCCTACCCTGAGTTTAGACTGATGAGGTTTATGGACTGAAACACGACGAGAAGTTTCTGTATGACTTAAGTAATTATTTTCTCTCCAATGCACTGCATCCCATCGATCACAATAAGACCCAGATACAGTGAGGCAAGAGTGGAGTTCAAATGCCCAGAACAGGAGAAGAAACGTCAGCTTGCTCCAGTTTACAATTAGGGTTTGCCAACAGATTAAAAAAAAACATGCAAGCCTCCAGATGTGACCACGGAATGTGGCCGATTTCTCCCACAGACACACGTGTGCCTGGGTTGCAACATTCAGACTGCCAAACGGCTCATGTGACTGAATGCTCCTTCGTACCACAAAAAGAATAAAAAGATCAAGCAAATCAGGAAAAAGGTTAGGCTTGCGCACTTCTTCACGCACTTGTTTTCTGTAAATGGAAACATCTTCTTACCCCCATGAATGCTGAACAAACTCAGGAGTCTTTTGAGTCCAGTAGCATCTTAGAGACCCACAAGATTTTTGGGGGTACGAGCTATTGAGAGTAAAGCTCCCTTTGTCAGATACAAGCAGGAATAGAGATCCCTGAGTGCTTATATCTCAGTCTGATTGTTGGAGGGTTGTGGCAAAGAAAGGACTCAGGATGTATGATGCACAATGTAATCAGCTTGATTAGAGCTGGGGAGAAATGCTGAGGGGAAGAAAATCTGCATTTGACTCCTATATCTCTATTCAGCCCTGTGGGGTCTATTGTTCTGAATTTGTGAATGAACTCAAGTTCAACAGTCTCATGTCTTAATCTCCCCTTGAGGCTTCTCTGTTTGAAAGTTCATAACCCCTCACCCCACAGCTTCTTGGTCTCTAAAGTGGTACTGGACTTGAAACTGGCTCTTCTATTGCAGACTGACACAGCTGCCCTCTGAAAGTATCAGGACTCTTTGGTGAGGTATCGTGTCAAAAGCCTCTTGAAAGTCCAAGGGGAAATTCCTAAAGCACCTCTATGTGGAAACTACTTTTCCACCACTCCTCAGTTACTTGAGGGCAGGCAATTGGGGCTGGGGATTGGTAATTCCTCACCCTGGGCAGAAAAATGGGAGGTCTACTGACCTCTTGGAGGTTTGAGGAGTCCACCTTTCTTCTTTAGGAAGGCTGTGTGGTTTTCTGAATTCATGATTACTTTTGTTGTGCATGCTTAACATGCTGCCTTTGCAAAACTATGGTGTAGGTTTTATGTTTCTAATTATTGATGTACATCGTTTTGTGACATCATGTGCTGTAACTGTCCCTTTTGGGGATGTCCTGTAAAAAAAAACTTATTTGTGTATGTTGCTAGCACTGTCATTCTTCAGGGTTTCGTTTCCTCCTGGGGTCTCTGAGTGGGAAACAGATGCAGCTTTGTCTCAAATGTGTAAATGCAGATGCAATGTGGCAGGGTATGGGTACAGGGTTGCCAGTTTCCCCTGGCCACTGTCAGGGGCTGGAAGGAGTAGGATGGCCAAATCCAGGTTGGGAAACTCCTGAGGACTTGGGAATGGAGCGTGTGGAGGACAGGGAGCTCAGTGGGGTGCAATGCCATAGAATCCACCTCCAAAGCAGCCATTTCCTCCAGGGGAACTGATCTCTGTAGCCAGGGAATCCCCAGGCCCCAACTGAAAGCTGGCATCCCTATCATGTTTTGAATCGTTGGTAATGTATTGAAGGACACTTGTACTGTTCAAATCCTTTTTTTTAAATCCACTTTTCTGTATGCATTTATTTGAAAACCTTTTACTCGCTTTTCTCCTACAAACAGGAGCAAAAGGAGATCCAGTTAAATCAATAGGCCATTGCAGAATAAATGACTGAAACATGACTGCAATTCAGTGCGCAGAGGAGCCTTCAGCAGTCCATCATTGCTGTGTGTGTTGGTGGGGGGCAGGGGGGGAGAAGAAACTCTGTCTCTGTCCTTAGTGCAAGAGGCTGGGCATTATAAGCTTGCCCTTGCTGAAATATTGGAGGGTATGTGGTGGTATGAAGTTTTTAATGTTGTAAGCGCTGCAGGAACTGTAGCAGCCTCAACATTTGTGGAGTATAATCAATCAATCATCCAATCAATCATTTAATCACGGGGAAGCACCCCCCGTGTGTTTCTGTGTACTGGCTGCCTTCCCTTGTGACTTCCTGTGGAAGAGAGAGATGAATTTACAACAGCTTTGTGCTGCATTAGGTCCCTGTTCCCTTCCTTGCACAGGTCTTTGTACAACAGAACGTTTGGAGGATTTACAGCGCCATTGTTGTTCCTTACGTGTCTGACCCATGACCCATTCACCAGGCCTGATACAGAGGCTCAGCTGTTGCTATTGATGAGGAAGGAGGGTTGCCAATTGTGCCCTGGAAAATTCCTGGAGATTTGGGGGCAGTGGCAGGGGAGAGGGGTTTGGGGAAGGAGCTCAGCAGGGAAGGGATGCCACAATAGATTCCACCACCTGAAGCTGCCATTTCCACTGCAGAAACTGTAGGGTGAAGATCCCTTGTAATTCCTGGAGGGCTCCAGGTCCCACCTGGAGGGGTATGGTCACCAACCTTTAGGTGGGTGGTGGTGGTCTGGAGGTCTCCCAGAATTACAACTGATCTCCAGGTGACAAAGATCAGTGTCCCTGGAGAAAATGACTGATTTGGAGCTTAAAGTCTATGGCATTATACCCTGCTGAGGTTCCTCCCCAAACCCTGCCCTCCACTGGCCCCACCCTCATCTCCAAGAATTTCTCAACCAGAGTTGGCAACCCTAATGGGCAGTTAGCTTATGAGGCAGGGAATAAGCCAGCCTTCCTCTCTTCCAAGGGGATACTGACAGCAGCAATAGCAGCATGTTGGGCTGACAAGATTTAATTTCCTGGCTAGGGATAGGGAAGAACCGCATTTTTGTGGTTCGTTTCAGCTCACGATTTGTGGCTGAACTACGAACTGAACCACGAACTGATACAAACCAGGAGCTTCGTTTGCAAACCGAATCAGTTCATTGACGTTTGTGACCCCTGCTTTCTGCTCCCCGCTGCTTTTGGAGGGGAGGGGAGCAGAAAGCAGGGGTTTAAATGGATCCAAGCCATTTAAATCCCTGCTTTCTGCTCCTGGAGAAAAACAGCTGAGTGGCAGGAAGCAGAAAGCAAGGATTTAAATATCTCAGAGCCATTTAAACCCCTGCTTTCTGCTCTTCACAAACCGCCACAAACTGCCTTAAAATATGTGGAAGTTCATGGCGGCTCTTCAGTTCATGAATTTTGGTTCATGAACCAGGAACAGGCCAAAATTCTTCACAAACTGATGTTCGTGAGCTGGTTCATGCCCATCCCTACTGCTGGCACATCAGTGCAATGATGCTATTGATCCACATCAGGACACTAGACTTCATTTCAATCTTAGTGAGTTCCAGCACCAGGGAGGGTACACAAAGGGTACAGGGTGGAAGGCAGGAGTCCCTCCTTCCCTCCACACCATGGGTTCAGTCTGAACTGGGACTCTACTGCACTTTTATACAGGAGTTGCCACCGAGGACTCAAAACTACAGTATGGTTGCAAATCTCTGTACTAAACTCACGTGAAGTATTATGTGCAGTTTGGCCCTAAACCGGGCATGTGTAAACTACAAGCACTGAACCAACTCTAGTGTCTTTTCTCCATCAATCGAAACTACAGTATGGTTCAAATCTCTGTGCTAAACTCATGTGAAGTATTATGTGCAGTTTGGCCTTAAAGCGGGCGTGTGTAAACTACAAGCACTGCACCAACTCTAGTGTCTTTTCTCCATCAATGTGGAAGTCCCTTTGATTTCAACTGATCTTATTTTTCTCTAAATTGCATGTCATATTTATACACAACACAAGCCCTTTGGGAGCAGACTGAATGTTTGTGTGAGTGTGTGTATAATGGTGGCAAGCTGTGTTCCTGACTATGCTTGTTCACGAGAATGACCACTTATGCATCTACAAGTGTATATATGCTCTTTCCTTAGTTTCCAGTTACATGAAGAGTGTCCATATATGCTTCTGGCTCTTTCCACATATTCCAAATATCCTGTTTGGGGGACAGAGCTTGATGCCGTGACTCCCTCTTTCCCCCTCATGCATCCACTCTACCCCTGGAGAATATGAAAAGGGCTAAAGAGAGCAGGACTAGTCAATCCAAAAGCAATACAATACTGAGTCACAGACCAGTTTATAAATGTAAAGTACGTGTTGCTTCTGTCTCAGTAATTTAATTGGGAGCCAATTATGAAAAATATTTTGGTCTATTGATGCTTTCAGATTACTTAACTAGTTATTTTTGTCTATCACCTAACAGGACTGGAAGAGTCCATGAGCAGCATACCCATAGTGAAGTCATGTTTGGAAGGCCTGGTGTTTCTGCACCACTATGGACCTACTGCTCTTGGAACTGCTTAGTTCTCTATTAGGCAGACAGTGTCAGCGTGCAGTGCTTTTCCTCCATGCTAAATTACAAACAACAACAAAACCCTCTTTCATCTGTCTCCTGTCCTATCACACTAAATATGCAAAGTTGAAGCATGAAGAGTCAAATTGAATTAGGATAACGATCAGTCTCTTGCAATTAAAACACAAGTGCAAAGCATACTCAAAGAGGCACTTTGGCACCAAATGGCAATGCAACAATAGAAAGCCTGGGTGTCTGGACAGCGTGTGTTAGAATGTATGTTTAAAGCTGATAAAGGTCTTTTCTGCTGCTATAGACAGACCAAAATGGCTACCCATCTTGATCTAAAGTTAATATCTTATTCTGTGGTCCCTGTTTTCCCCCAGCAGGGTTACCAGGTCTCCTAAGAATCAGATTCTGACTAAGGAGGTTAGACCCTGCCAACTCAGGGGTGGTGCCTGTCAGACTATGGGATGAAGACCAAAGACAACCAGACTCTTAAAAAAGAGACATCACATTTCTCATAACTGGTTTCCAGTGCAAGTGATTTATTGTGCTTTCCAATAGGTTTATTTTGTCCATGTTAGGGTCCATCTCTCATTTCCATTCCTCCATAGAAAGTAGTAAGTAGGACTAGGAGAATATGCTGGGTAATGGTGACAATCTACACCTTAGAATAGGGGTCCCCAATCTTTTTGAGCCCATGGTTGCCTTTGGAATTTTGACATAGGGCGGTGGGGGCAACCACAAAATGGCCACCGCAGGAGGTGCACCCTACCACAGAATGTCAGGGAGTGAGGTTATGCATGATTCTAATAGTCACTCTTCAACATTTCAGGCAGAAGCACTGTTTATAACAGGATGCTTTTAAAATGAACATGCTATTTTAAAATGTTTTCTTGCATATATACACAGCTTACCTTCAGTCAGTCAGCGAAGATCCTTGTGCTGTGGTGGCTGCTGCTCCCAAAGCAACATTTTAAAAAAAAACCTGCTCAGCCAATGAGAAAGTGTACTGGACAAAAGCCCCATCTGGCCCCACCCACTTTCTAAAATCACTTGACAGGCACCAGGAAAGGTGTCACCACACACCATGGCACCCACAGGAACCACATCAGGGGCCCTCCGCTTTAGAATGAAGAGCAAAGGCTGGGAATGGGCCCTGAAATCATCCTGAAGTTTAGCTATTCTCCTCAGAAGCTGTAAGGAAGAGGTTCAATCTTGAAAATCTGGATCATACCTAAAACCCCACCACTACCACCAATAAGAAGCTCCAGGGCAGTTTCACAGAGTCAGTTTCCTTGAAGGACCAGATTCCTGACACACGTGACAGTAAAATCACGCATGCATGAGAAATCTTGCATACTTTGCTAAAGTATATTTTTTCCACTCTTATACACAAACATCAGATTTAATCAGTACAATACTAATGTTATTGCTGGCTGTTTGGGGGAAGGAAATGTAGTTGCAGGACTTAGTATTGTACAAAAGTGTTACTGGGTTGCAAACCTCCAGGAGGAGGACACTGGAGACCCCCCCAGAATTAAAACTGATTTCCAAACTACAGAGATCAGTTCTCATGGAGAAAATGGCTGCTTTGGAAGGGAGACTCCATGGCAACTCTGGACTGGGAAATGACTTGGGGTTTGGGGAAGGCACAGTTTGGGGAGGGGAGGAACCTCATTTGGGGGTATAATGCCATAGATTTCCCCTCCAAAGCAGTCAATTTCTCCAGAGGAACTGATCTCTGTAGTCTGGAGAACAGCTGTTATTCTGGGAGACCTCCAGGGCCCACCTGGGGACTGGCACCACGGCCTCCTGCATTTGTAGGTGTGATACCCTTATAGTGCTGCTCTAAGAGACCAAGGAGAGGCAGTGTGCAGAAAGAGGCTAAGGTTGCCAGTCTCCAGGTGGTGGCTGGAGATCTCCCGGAATTATAACTGGTCTCTAGGTTACAGAGATTTGTTTATTTATAATTTCAATTAATTTACCACCCTTCCCTGAGTTCACAGGGCTCAGATCGGTTCCCCAGGAGAGAATGCCTGCCTGTTTTGGAAGGTGGACTTTATGGAATTCTATTCCCCCCAAAACCCCACCCTACCTAGTCTCCACCCCCACCCCCCAAATCTCCAGGAATTTCTAACCCAGAGCTGGCAACCCTACTAAGAATGGATTTTCCCTCTCCTACCTGAAGAGTGGCAGAGAAGGGAACTGAGGGCTGATCTACACAATACATTTTTAACAAGCTGTTTCTGTGTTCCTTGAACCCAAATTGCCTTTCTAGCAGCCACACAGCAGCTGTGTGAAATGTCATTTAAAAAACCTGCAGGTACAGCCCCACAACCTGAGACCTGTGAAAATAAGCTGGCCAGCTCAGGACCAGCCCAGATTTGTCTGTTTTTGTTTTTTTGGCTTTTTGGTTGTAATTTTTTTTGGGGGGGTCCCCAGGTTTTGAAGTGTAAGCCACTTTTATCGCCTCTGGGGACAGTGCTCAAATAGACAAATAAATAGGAGGCAAATTCTGAGGTAAACAACCCACACGAGGCTCTGGCTTGAAGAATCCAAATTGATCATCTGGCAGTACCATCTTGAGGTACTGTTGCATCATGTATATGTGCTTCTTTAGAAAAAGTTAAAGAAGCAAAGAGGCACCTATGCTGGCGATGTTAGTCCTAAAGCAGCATCAGTGCCTCCTGCAAATCACATCTCCCTTCTGAGCCTCACCAAGCTTACTGCTAGGGTTGCCAAATGGGGCCGGGGGGCGCCGGGGTGGGGAATCCCCCGCTTTGGCGTCCCGATTTCTGATGCAACAGAATCGGCCCCCGGGGGAAACCCCACCCCCGCGTGCACGTCACCCGGACGTCGCACGCTGGGGGCGGGGCCACAGCCATTTGAGGGGAAAAAATAGAGTTTCCCCCTCAAATGGCTGTGGCCCCGCCCCAGCGTGTGACGTCACATCCGTAGATACGTCGTGCGTGCGCACCGGGAGGTCCCCAGGAGTCCCCCGCCGAGGAGGTGAGTACCATTTGGCAACCCTACTTACTGCTGGTGTGTTGCAAGACAGCTTCAAATAGGGTTACCAGCTCCAGAATGGGAAATTCCTGGATATTTGGGGGTGGAGCTTGGGGAGGGCAGAGTTTGCGGAGGGGAGGGAGGTCAGCAGGGATGTGATGCGATAAAGTCCACCCTCCAAAGTGGCCATTTTCTCTGGGGGAACTGATCTCTGTGGCCTGGAAATCAGTTTTAACTCATGAACACCTCCAGGCCACACCTGGAGGTTGGCAATCTGAGCTTTCTCGCTTCCTCTTTCTGCCCAGATCCAGACCTGTACAAACCGTTCCTTTCAGCCCTCAGCCTCACAGGTTGGTATAACTTCCTTCCAAAATAGGCCTAGCATGACAGGCCATTACTGTCCATTAAGGAAACACTTACTGTTCATTAGCGACTGGCAAGTTCTACAAGAACCTAGCAGGGGAAAGGGGGCTTTCTTTTTGCTTGGCACAAGAGAACAGCATGCTCCTTAGCAGTGCAGCAATCTACCCATTCCTCCCAGCCTCCTGAAAAACTCCTTTGCCACCTAGATGTTGATTGCAAGACTGCCAATTGTGATTGAGCAGCTCCAGCCAAAATGCAGTCAGCCTCCATTCGGCAAAGATGAAATACAGCCAGCAAAAAGACCAGAGCATTTCATCTGTGCTGCCGCCGCTGACTTGTGTTGTTTCACTGCCGCACAGAAGATGCTTCCAGGGGTTTAAGGCAGAATGAGTAAGCAGCCAGATATGAAATAAAGTGGAAAATATTATTGAAGCCTGAATCCACTTTAAACTTCTTGCGTGCTTGATTATCAGATGAACTGCAAGCACTTGACTTTAGGTTTGCCTTGAGCGTGTGCACCGAGGTGGAAGGAATGGAAATAAAAGAAAAAGATGACCGGGGGGGGGCAAAAAAAGGAAAGAACGAAAATGGCCATACTGTTCACCAATTTACCTTATTGTGTCCCAAACAATGACATTTGGCCAGAACTATTTCTTTCAAAAGGCTGTTTTAAAGTGTGATCTTGTGTTGCTGATTCCAGATAACAATTGGTGCCGTTTGGACGGATCAGTCTTGGGTTACAGGATTTGCAGGTTGTGAGCAAACCACACACGAAATTCCCTGCCTCCCCACACCCCAGACTGGGCACCTTAATAGTAAAGGGACCTATTTAGCATAGTGGCTAGAGCTGAGATACAGTTAAAGTCTTCTGTCACAAACATACTAGGTGATCTTAGGCAGGTCAGTTTGCCTCAGTCCCTCTCTCTCTCCACCTACCACATGCCAATAATAAAACTGGTCTACTCTACAGGGCTATTGTAAGGATTACAACATGTGGAGCACACTAAGCTATATTGAAAATAAAATGTGGCATCATCATCATTATCATTATTATTATCTGGAAAAAATTCCAATATCTGAATAGAGACCAGGTTACTGTAAGGCCCTTGAAGATTATTCAGAAGGCAAGAAAGGCCTTGCTACAGCAAACCAGCCCAGTATCTTGCTTTACACAGTGGCCAGCCAGTTGCTCTGGAGGGCCAATATAAAGGGCACAGAGAGATGGCAAGGCCTTCCTCACATGTTGCCTCTTAAATTCGGAGTCCAGAGATTTACTGCTGCTGTACACAGAGGTTCCTCTCAGTCATCATGGCTCCTGATTCTGTCGCACCCAACAGCAAGCTACAATATTGTGCAGTCATTTATACAGTGACCAGGCTTCCACTGCTGATTTGATGATGAGAGTACGCATATACCAAAATGCAGAACAAGGAAAGAACCAGGGACGGATTGGTCATTGAGGCCACTGGGAAGAGTTCCAGTAGGCTAGGGCTGCCAAGTGGGGGCGGGTGGCGGGTAAACCCCTGCTTTGGAGGCCTGATTTCCGCTGGCACTGAATCGGGCCCTGGGGGGGAACTCCACCCCCTGAAGCGCAGCATCACAGGAAGTGACATGCACATCGACCACGTTGGGGGTGTGGCCCGGATCGAGGAGGGAAAACTCTATGGTTTTCCGTCCCACGATCGTGGCCATGCCCTCAACGTGGTCGACGTTGCACGTCACTTCCTGTGATGTGCTAGCGGCGTGTGCACGCTTTGCGTGCGCACGCACACATCAGGGGACGGCTCCCGGAGCCGGCAAAGCCTCCCCTGCCGGTGAGTATTTTGGACTTGGGAACCCTACAGTAGGCTGATGGCCTGGACACAAACTTACTAGGTGATCATAGGCAGAACATTTTGGGTGGTAGGGCATTGGGAAATTGGGGCAGGGGGGATACACAGAGAGAGAGAGATGCTGTTGTTAGGCAGGTGAAGAAGGGAAGGGTCTTTCCTTACCTGCCGGCACAACTCCCACAGCGGGAGTTGTGGGGCATGGGCTATGAGTGAGGCGGCACTGCCCCTAAATGCCCCACTGTGGCTACTGGCCTGCTGGACACTGCTCCCCACTGGGGCCACTCCAACCGCAGGAACACCCCCTGCCAGGGTCACCCCAGCCCAAAGAGAGAGGCAGGTATGAGCTGGAGGCATGGGAAGAGAGGGCTCGCCATGGTAAGGGGTGCATGCTCCCAGCTCACTCTCACCTACTGCAGCCTCACCACTGCAAGGGACACCTGCCTAGTCTGACCTCACCATGGTGAGGGATGGAACGGGCCTACCCAGACTGGCCTCCATCAGCTGCCCATCTTGATGGGGCACCTCCTGCTCAGGGAAGCCAAGCAGGTTCTCCCTCCTTTGGGAGGACAGGTCTGGGCTGCGGCAAACACAGGATAGGGTTGGGGGCCTTTTTGAGATCTGCTCCCTCCACCATCCACCCCTGAAAACAAACTTGTCCTGTGGGGGCTTTAATATTAGAAATTGTTTTATCTGGAGGTTAGGCAAGGACAAAAGCAGTAGAGACAGGGTTGCCAGGTCCCTCCTGACAACCAGCAGGGGATGGTAGGGACTTACCAGGAGCAGGAGAGAGGCCTGGGTGATGCCCCTGGCAAAGTGGCTACATCACTTCTGAGGTGCACCAGAAGTGATGTCATCACACTGTGATATCATGGAGACACTCAGATATTTGGGCAAAAACTCTATGGTAAAAGTGGCTTATACCATAGAGCTTTTGCCCAAATACCAGAGCATTGCCCAGATTTCACCAGCATGGCATCACTTCCTATATGTGCTGGAAGTGACATCGTCACATCACTGGCCAAGTTGCTTGGGCCTTCCTCTTTCTCCTGGTGAGTTCTCCCACGGGCCAGCTGAACAGTGGTGGTGGACAGGGCCCGGTGGCAGGGGGTCCCCACCTCCACTGGGGGAAGTCTAGCAACCCTTAGTATAGATTAGTGTCCTGAAGAAGCAGCTGTCTGCTTCAGAATGTTTACTCAGAATGTTTACCCATGATATTCAATGGAGCTTATGCCCATTGCCGCCTTAATGTAGTTTGAAAGTGCACTTGGTTTCCAGAGCTCAGAAAATGGAGGAAGTGAAATAGCCATGTTCTGGTTCAGTACATCAGCATTGATGTATTATAAGGTAGAAGGGCAAGTGCTTCATTCTTTGGGACTCTAAAACATCTAGTAGGAACATACCACAATAATGGATCTGATTAATCAGACTGAACTGTGGCATTCTGTTTCCAACAAAAAAACCCAGACAGATTCTTCTAGGCCTTTCACAAGCAGGATATCAGAATTCCCATTATGGTTGCCAGGTCACCCCTAGCCACCAGTGAGGGATGGGGGAGTAGGGTTCCCAGATCAAGGTTGGGAAACTCATAAAGATATGGGGATGGAGCCTGGGGAGGACGAGGACCTCAGTGGGGAACAATGCCACAGAGCCCACCCTCCAAAGCATCCATTTTCTCCGGGGGAACTGATCTGTCTAGTCCGGAGATGAACTGTAATTCTGGGGAACCACCAGGTCCCACCAAGAGGCCGGCAACCCTAACCCCCATGTTGGTTGATGCAGGTGAGCAGCCGTGTTGGTCTAAAGCAGAAGAAATTTTTTTTGAGAACAAATTCACACCATGAATGAACTTTTGTTGATCTTAAAGGTGCCACTGGACTCAAAAAATGATGACCTTATCATCTTAGCTTGTTATTCCTGTTTGCATCTATTAAAAACATTTCATTGTATTGTATGCGAATTTGCTGTTCAACCTCTGCCTTATATGTGTGGACTGGTAAGTTCCATTTCACTGTGTCTGAGGGACTCTGTGTGCACATGGAAGCTCATACCTTGAATAAACTTTTGTTGGTCTTTAATGGAGCCCTGATGTGCGCACATGTGGCAGCCTGCCCATCCCTGCCACACCCCCTTCCTCCACCATGCATGTGCTCACTCCCCTCGCTGTCGGGCACCTCCTTTTTCCTCCCCCCACCCCTCCTCCATCCAGAGCTCCCCATGAAAATCATTCAGCTACAGGTATCAGAGGTAGGTGTAGCACAGCTCAGTGATGCCACACTGTACCCACTTCTCATGTGTTTCCTTAATGGGCCTCAAACCTGCCACAACAAGTGGGCCCCAGGCTCCAAAAGACTTATGCTATCAACCAGTGTGGTTCTAGTCCAGATCCAGGTTGCTGCAAAAGCTGGTCCCATCTCCTGTGGCTTTCCATCACTAACTTACCAGGACTAACTTCCCTGGGCAATGGATTAAAAACTTCCATCTCACCTGAATGCCCCCTTTTCTACTACTTCTAATTATTTTAGTGCTTTCCCCTTTCATCCTTTTTGTCTTTAAAAAAAAAATAGATTATGAATGGTAGACAAGGATTTCTCTCTCTCTTGTGCTTTATAGTACCTATTAGAACACAAGGAATAATAGAAGGAATATTATTAAAATCCATTACCTGCATCTAAAGCAGTATCTGTGTTTCTCTGACTCCGTCCAGACTGGCTTGTGGTAATGTTCGGTGTTGTCTTTTTTACAGGTCCTGGCTTTTTTACAACAGGAGGAGCTGACTTCAGACGTTTGGTGATATTATATACGGCATCAGCAAGGGACTTGTCTACGTAGCTGGTTAGATTAGATAGGATTATTCCTGTTTTTATCTCCAGCACAGATTCAGTGAACTCTTGCAAGCCTTTCTGGAACAGCACAATATCTGGGTGAGCAACTTGCATTAACCTGGGAATGCTGGCAGTGACCTCTTGAATTTTCCCAGAGACATCTTGACACAAGCTGCGGGCTTCATAAGCAGTCTTGTTTAAGAGCGGGATGGTCACAGACACACGGATGGATTTGGCTTCCAGTGCTCTTATTCTGGAATTCAGGGCCTGAAACTGACCCAAGACCTCTTTGTCCTTTTCTGCTATAGCAGCTTTGACATTTCGTACAGAGACACAGCTGTTTGCTAAAAACTTGGCTATTTTTGTTTCCACGGTCTGCAAGCGAACTTCATAATCTTCGTGCTCCTGTGCTGGCTGCAAGCGCGTCTCATCCTGGTGACCAGTGTCCCGGTGATGTTCTTGTGTATTTGACAATGTTGTTGTGTTCCAGACTTGATGAACTTGGCCAAGGTCAGGGATCCTTACTCTGCTCTGTTCACCCGATGAAGGATTTGAAAAAGGCCTGGTCCTGGTAACAAAGCCATGTTTCTGATTCTCATTGACTAGTATCTGAAGGGATTCGTTCATCTGTTGAAACTGAGGTATCCATGTCAATATGCTTTCCATGTTCTCTGCTCCACGACAGCAGTTTTCTGTTTCATTTCTCAAGGTATCCAGTGTTTCCTTCATTACATAGTTATCCTGAATTGAATCAATGGCGCTGTTGATCACCATCATGGTCTTGTTTAAGCCATCTTCCATTAAAACAAAACATTCAGTAATTCGTCTCTCAGATTCTTCCTCATGAGCTTGAGCTTCATTTTTAAGCTCCTTTTGGCTTTTGGCGAGTTCTTTGATGGTAGAGCTCAAAGCCGTCATAACACTGGTTATATTTTCCAGCTTCCTGTTCGTAGCTTCCCTTTCGATCTGCTGCTCATCATCTGACGTAAGGCTAAAAGGCACTCCTTGCTCAATCAAAGGCTGGAGGATCTCCATATCATAACAGAGGTCATTAATCTGCTCCTTCATTTTGTCCATCTTATCATCTAAAGGAAACATGAGGTTCACCATTGTTCTGTTTAAAGTAAGCATGTTGTCTTCTGCTCCCTTCAGTTGTTTTTGGAGTTCCTTCCGGCACTCAAACAATACATCATCTAATGCTCCTGGTAAGGAGTCTTTCTGGATCTCCAGTGCTAGAGTGAGGTTGTTGATCTTGCTGTCTTGGACTCTGAGGTCATCATACAGCTGCAGAACCATCAGACTCTGTGTTTTCACTTTCTCATGCAGACCAATCATGTAATCTGTAATGTTATCGCTCACCGATTTACTTTCTGTTGCTGTAGGGATGTTTTGATCTGAGATCCTTTCAGCTGATAACAGCTGCTCATGAACCTCTTTCATCTGGCTCAGAGTCTTGTTCAGGGATTCATAGTAAATGTCACTCTTTGAACTTTGATGCTCCAAGGCAATTCCCATAGCCTTCTGCTTTTCCTGCAAATCTTTGATTGGCTGATCACATGTAATGCTTATCTCCTCCTCAATGTGCAGGATCTGGGTCTTTATCTCTAGGATTTCTGTCTTTACAGGTCTGTTTTCTATTTCCAAAGCAAGTTTATGTTGAGATGCATTCAAACTTTTGACCATTTCTTTGGTACTCTCGAGATTTTCAGATAGATCAGATATCATCTTGAAAATCTGGACTAGGGTCTCTTGCATGTCATTTTGGGAGACTTTGATCTGCTCTTTTACAATCTCTTTCACTAGCTCAGTAATGCTTTTGGACTTGAGACCTGTGGGCAGAAAGACACACACATCTCATCAAAATACAGCAAGGCTTAAAAGAAAATCCAGTTGTGACAGACTGCATTTTTAAAAGCTTATATGTGCTGTGTAAACAGATAAAGGACTGCAAATGGTTAATTCTTCACAGAGCAGGAGAGCCTTGAGTGACAGGCTGTTCCAAGATCTGATTGGTTAGCATTACCTGACCAGCAAAAGACTTCTGAACTGGATGCTGGAGAAGGATTCAGTTTGATTTCAGCCCTAGCTGAGAAGAGCTGAGTACTAGCAGTTTTGGATTTCAGTCATGACTGAGAGCAGTTTAACACAGACAGGAGAACTGGAGGAAAGTTGGTAAGGATGAGTGGGTAGTTAGATGGAGACTCCCATTCGAGCCAAGGAAAGGGGATAGATAGTGAGAGGAGAATTTCTCTACCCATTCAAACAGGGAGTTAGCTTTGAAGAGTGCAGCGATCTCTGGTCTGGTGTGGTTAGAACCTACATGTAGAAACCTTAAGAGTCAGTTAAAAACTCAAGATGAGTACTGGTGTTTCGAGAGAAGGGGTTTGGGTACTGGAAAATACTGGAAAGAGTGTACCAGCCTTCAGGAAACCAAAAGACTTAGAGAATACTCTAAGAAAGTGTACTGGAGTGTTTGGGGAAAACACTGAAACAAAAGCCTTTCAACATAAAGATTTAAGTCACTGTGAAAAGCTCAAGAAACTCTCATTGGCCTGAAACATAAGAACTAAAGTCCGTGCATGTACTGATTTTACCTCAGAAATTTGAATTCCTTATTTCACCTGACCTTTCTTCTCTATGTTAAATAAAACATTTTGTTATTTTTTAATTTCAAAATGCCTTGAGTGCCATTTAAAGCGGGCTCATGATCCTTCCCTCAGGTTCCTACTGTGATTTTGGGGACAGCAAGAGTTCTTCAGCAAAGAAAAAAAACACATTACTAGGGCAGCTCAGTCAGTAAAGGGAAAGAAAAACGGAGAGAATATCTTGCCTCTGAGGGAGGGAAGTGGATGGGGCCATCATACCAGTATCTAAGCAAACCTATTCTTTTTGCCTTTCCTTTTAGAGCTCATACTTCTGGCTCTGTTTGGTGGCAGAAGGGGAATAGATTTTGTAATCATGTCCTCTCCATCTCTTTCACTATGGATGATTTCCTTTGCTGACTCTCAGCAGTTTCTGAGTTTCAATAGTGCTTTTGCTATTTGCTCTTATTCTTTTAATCAGTTTTGTTGTCCTGTGGGAGGAGCCATAATGTGCTACTCGCTGCAATTATAGACAACCATCACTAAGTGGAATATGTAACCAAGGTTTCTAGCATCTGAGACCAAATGTTTAAAAGACCTTTCCACTCTATCAGACACACAATAGCTTACTGGGGAAAAGCCTGGATTGTCATGAGACAGGAGAAATACTGAAAACATTTTAATTCTCAGTCATTAAAAAAAACAATATGGGATTTGTTATCTGGCAGCTTAAGAAAGCACATATTTTATCAGAGTTAGCCTGGTTCGCATGTTCATGGTGGAAGCAAATGAGTTTGTTTTTTTGTTAAAGGGGGAAAATAACAGGTCCATGTGGGCTTTTCTCAGTCATTAAAAAAAACAATATGGGATTTGTTATCTGGCAGCTTAAGAAAGCACATATTTTATCAGAGTTAGCTTGGTTCGCATGTTCATGGTGGAAGCAAATGAGTGTTTAGTGTTTTTTTAAAAAGGGGGGAAAATAACAGGTCCATGTGGGCTTAAAGATTAATGATCTTTTTATTGTGGCCTAAACGTCTATAGGCTTGAATCCACCTTGTGAGATGACCCAGATGAAGGGCATTCCAGGCTACCCAAGGTCGACTCATGACATCATAAATTTATTAGTCATCAAGGACTTGCTGCTTTTGCTACAACATGTTTCCACAATACTTCTAGAGTCTGCCTAAGAACAGCACACCTTATTGATGGGCTGACAGACTGAAGGGTTGCGAGGAAAGGGATAACATAAAATCATATATAATGTACTTTCTGGCTTTTCACAATGAAAGGACTATGAAGCGGCAGTGATGCGAACAATGTTACCCCTTTATCAGTCAACCACATCCATTTTGAAGTACTGCAAAATCATGATGGCAATTTGGAAGGTGGAAATTGTGATGACCCAAATTCTCAAAGCAGAGCCTTCTCAGAATCTCTCTCTATTAGATTTGAACCCTAAACAGAATTAGGTTTGCACGGTTCGGGACTTTTTTAATGGTGCGCAGTCACATCCACACCCACAAAAGCACTGGCCCCATTACTTGACCAGGTTTTGACTGAAAGTTCAGCCAGAAAATGGTAGCATAACTGTGGCTGTCTTGTACACTTTGAATGGAAATCATAACCATATGGTGCCAGACAGCTAAATCCTAACTAGCAGTGGTTTGCTTATTGTTCAGACTTTTGTTTGTTTCAATTTTTAATCTACCCATGTCTGAGAATCCATGGCATAGCAGAAAATTAGGATATGTAATGAACAAGTATAATGTAGACTAATTTTCTTTTCTTATACAAGGCATCTGAACTTAAGCTCTTCAATTACATCTTTAATCTTTATGATTATAGATTAAGGTGGCAATATAAATGAACTGAAGTTTTATAATGTTTTATTGAGCATCAAATACTATAAAATAATGTGTATATTGGTACTTTCTATCCATGCATCAACAGACTACAATAAACTGATCCTGTCAAGATTCAACCCAACCTAATTATTGGTATAACAATGTAATAAAAGCTCAAACTTTCACCTGACCTAAGAGAATGAATGAAAGGAGGAGAAAGAGAAGGTTTTACCAGTTGGGATGTAAGTAAGGATTTGACAGAAACTGCATGTAGCCACATGGTATCTGAACAAAGACTCATCCTGTGGGAGTCAGTTAGAGAATTCCCTCATCCTTTGCCAAATCCTAAATGAGTACTAATTGGCTAAAGAAACTTAAACAGTCCCTAATTGTTTAATAGAGTAAAATCCACCTCAAACAAGTCTTCTCAGCAGATTACATGTCTGAGGGGCTGTACAAGACACAAAGCCTAGGAAAACATGGGTAGAACAACATAATTTTGTACTTGTCTACTTGCCCTGCTGTGTCCCTCTGACAAAGAACGCAATGCTTAATAGGCACTGTTATAACATCATCTACCAAAAGCCCTTTATCTTCAAAACATTAACCCTCAATACTGCTTATATTTTAGCTGACAGGAGCAACAAAGAGTGCAAAGGAAAGCTGGAAACTTTTCACAAAATGTCTGAAATGCAAGTTTTACAACACTCAAAGTGCTTCACTTACATTATCTCAGCAAACTTTACAGCAGCTGTGTAGGTTGCTGACTCACTTCTTGGTTTTCCCCAGAAGAGATTTGCTATTGCCTGATAATAGGTAGGAGGGCTGAAGGTTCAGCAAATTCTGGCTTTTGTCTAAGGCAACTTGTAGAATTTTTTACTGGGTTGAGATTAAAAAGAGGAACTACTTGACAAGGTCCATCCAGATATGATGGTAGGGCTGCCAAGCCCTCTGGGGGGACAGGGGGGTTTCCTGTTCCCCCAGTTCTTATTTCTCACTGTTGCTCTGACCAGCAGATGAAGAAGAATAAACAAAAAAAAGTTCATCAGTTGAATGTTGTGAGTCACTTCAGGGGGAAACCTAGAAGTGAGTCAGTCATCTCTAGGAAGCACCAGAAACTTTATGGTAACCATATGGTAACTCATATCACACGCTAGCAAGGTCATGCTCAAGATCCTACAAGCTAGGCTTCAACAGTACGTGGATAGAGAACTGCCAGAAGTACAAGCTGGGTTTCGAAGAGGTAGAGGAACTAGAGATCAAATTGCCAACATTCGCTGGATTATGGAGAAAGCAAGAGAGTACCAGAAAAACATCTACTTCTGCTTCATTGACTATGCAAAAGCTTCTGACTGTGTGGATCACAACAAACTATGGCAGGTCCTTAAAGAGATGGGAGTACCAGACCACCTCACATGTCTCTTGAGAAACCTGTATAAGGGCCAAGAAGCAACAGTTAGAACCGGATATGGAACAACTGACTGGTTTAGCATAGGAAAAGGAGTACGACAAGGATGTATATTGTCACCTTGCTTATTTAATATATATGCAGAGTACATCATGCAAAATGCTGGCCTGGATGAATCACAAGCCGGAATTAAGATTGCTGGGGAAAATATCAACAACCTCAGATATGCAGACGATACCACTCTAATGGCAGAAAGTGAAGAGGACCTAAAGAGCCTCCTGCTCAGAGTAAAGGGGAGGGACTTCAGTGGGGTATAAATGCCATGGAGTCCATCCCCCAAGGCAACCATTTTCTCCAGGGGAAGTAATCTCTGTAGTCTGGAGATAAATTGTAATTCCAGGTCCCACCTGGAGGTTAGCAACCCAAGGTGGGGGTGAGAGATCTATAGGACATGGAATGTACCAGTGAGAGTAGCTAAACCCTTCTGCCCTCCTGATCTTGCTGGGGTGCATTGTTTGAAGCATTGTCCTCCCAACCCAGCTCCAGTAGTGGGGGACAGTGAGAAGTGTCTGGCTCCCTTCACCCATGTGCTGTTTTCTGGAGGAGGAGGAGAAACAGTAACAGGCGATGTTCTCTCTCTTTAATGTGAATGGGCATACAGGAATAGGTTGTCTGTCTCTATTGTTTCAGAGTTTTCAAATCACGTGAGATGCACAAGTATTGAGATTATGGGAAAGAGGCCATTTCATCACATGCCATGAAGACCATTTACTTTAACCCACCTTTCCTCCAAAGACCTCCAAGGGGTAGACATGGTTTCTTCCCGCTGTATTATCCTCAGAATAACCCTAGGAGGTTCCCTTCAGTATAGAACAGGATATATTAATATAGTGTAGTAATTAATATAATCCATTGTTGGATGTAGGGATTGATTAAAGACATGGATTTCTTAAGATTTAAATAATAGAACACATTTCAACTGAACGTATACTAAGCCAAGGCTCCAGAGCAAGCCAATTTAATACAGTAGTCAAATGGCTCGCTCACAACTTTAATGCCAGTAGCTCACAAAGTAAAATTTTTGCTCACATGACTCCACAGCTTAGAGGGAACATTGGTGTAGTGGTAAGAAGAAGACAAAAAGTTGGTTTTCTACCCCGCTCTTCATTACCCGAAGGAGTCTCAGAGTGGCTTACAATCACCTTCTCTTCCTCTCCCCACAACAAGCACTTTGTGAGGCAGGTGGGGCTGTGAGAGCTCTGAGAGAACTGTGACTGGCCCAAGGTCACCCAGCAGGTTTCATGTGGAAGAGGAGTAGGGAAGCAAACCCAGTTATCCAGATTAGAGTCCTGCCGCTCTTAACCACTACATCAAACTGGTTGGAGTGTAGATTTGGGGAAACTAGTTTCAAATCCCTACTCTGCCATGGATGCTTGCTGGGTGACCCTGGGTCAGTCATACCCTCTTCGCCTAACCTACCTTATAGGCTTATTGTGAGGATAAAATGATGAGGAGTACGATGTAAGCCACCTTGAGTCCCCATTGGGAGAAAGGTGGGGTATAAATGAAGTAAATAAATAAATAAGTCTTCTCTTCAACCCTCTTTTCCCAACTGCCATTGACTGACTTTAACTGCCACTGACTGACTGTAACAGATGTGTTCCAGCCTGAGAATTTTCAAACTTCCACCAATCAGCCACAGCACTTACCAGTCTGACCAATCACAGGCAAGCTAATCAGTAAACGATTCCCTTTCAGTCCTCACCTCCTTCTTTAAAGCTCACTCCCCAAGCTGATTTTTCTCTCTCTCTTTTCAAAGTAACTCTAATATTACCTAACTGCATTAATGGTTTATTCATGTATCCACCCATTCATGTGATAAATAAGGAGGGTTGCCAACTCTGGGTTTGGGAAATTCCTAGCAATTGGGGGTGGAGTCTAGAGAATGCAGGGTTTGGTGAGGGCAGGGAGTTCAGTGGGGTATAAATGCCATGGAGTCCATCCCCCAAGGCAACCATTTTCTCCAGGGGAAGTAATCTCTGTAGTCTGGAGATAAATTGTAATTCCAGGTCCCACCTGGAGGTTAGCAACCCAAGGTGGGGGTGAGAGATCTATAGGACATGGAATGTACCAGTGAGATTAGCTAAACCCTTCTGCCCTCCTGATCTTGCTGGGGTGCATTGTTTGAAGCATTGTCCTCCCAACCCAGCTCCAGTAGTGGGGGACAGTGAGAAGTGTCTGGCTCCCTTCACCCATGTGCTGTTTTCTGGAGGAGGAGGAGAAACAGTAACCGTCCATGTTCTCTCTCTTTAATGTGAATGGGCATACAGGAATAGGTTGTCTGTCTCTATTGTTTCAGAGTTTTCAAATCACGTGAGATGCACAAGTATTGAGATTATGGGAAAGAGGCCATTTCATCACATGCCATGAAGACCATTTACTTTACCCCACCTTTCCTCCAAAGACCTCCAAGTGGTAGACATGGTTTCTTCCCGCTGTATTATCCTCAGAATAACCCTAGGAGGTTCCCTTCAGTATAGAACAGGATATATTAATATAGTATAGTAATTAATATAATCCATTGTTAGATGTAGGGATTGATTAAAGACATGGATTTCTTAAGATTTAAATAATAGAACACATTTCAACTGAACGTATACTAAGCCAAGAAAAAATAATGTAACAAAAACGCAAGACTAATTCTAACTACTGTCCCTTTATATACCTTGTTTATATAAAGTAACCTCTCTGATTCTTTCACATTTCTATCCTAGCACATAGCTTCCTCAGGATTTATTTTCTTATCAGAATTCTCCCTTAGTGTAGTGGTAAGAAGAAGACAAAAAGTTGGTTTTATACCCCGCTCTTCATTACCCGAAGGAGTCTCAGAGTGGCTTACAATCACCTTCTCTTCCTCTCCCCACAACAGGCACTTTGTGAGGCAGGTGGGGCTGTGAGAGCTCTGAGAGAACTGTGACTGGCCCAAGGTCACCCAGCAGGTTTCATGTGGAAGAGGAGTAGGGAAGCAAACCCAGTTATCCAGATTAGAGTCCTGCCGCTCTTAACCACTACATCAAACTGGTTGGAGTGTGCGACTAGGAGTTGGGGAAACTAGTTTCAAATCCCTACTCTGCCATGGATGCTTGCTGGGTGACCCTGGGTCAGTCATACCCTCTTCGCCTAACCTACCTTATAGGCTTATTGTGAGGATAAAATGATGAGGAGTACGATGTAAGCCACCTTGAGTCCCCATTGGGAGAAAGGTGGGGTATAAATGAAGTAAATAAATAAATAAGTCTTCTCTTCAACCCTGTCTTTTCCCAACTGCCATTGACTGACTTTAACTGCCACTGACTGACTGTAACAGATGTGTTCCAGCCTGAGAATTTTCAAACTTCCACCAATCAGCCACAGCACTTACCAGTCTGACCAATCACAGGCAAGCTAATCAGTAAACGATTCCCTTTCAGTCCTCACCTCCTTCTTTAAAGCTCACTCCCCAAGCTGATTTTTCTCTCTCTCTTTTTCCACATGAGGCAGGTAAAGCTGAGAGTTAATCACTGGCTTAGGATCACGCAATGAGCTTTGTCCCAGCCTTGTCCATAAACCCTTGCCCTGAACTATTGATCATGGAGGTGTTCATGAATTGCTTAACCTATGAAACAATAAACGAATCAGAGAAAACTCAAAATGGTTCCCACCTTTCTCTTGATTTCCACAGAAAAGGAAATCAAGTATTGAATATATTTCTAAGCTACCAGGAGCACCACTTCTCTTCCAAGAAAAGAGAGACTTGGGTCCAGCTTCTGTGACCCTCGCAGCCATTAACAACCCCAGCAGTCCATTCTGCCAGCTATGTATCTTCATTGAGTTTAATGGAGGCTTGTCACAGCTGGACATTCATTCTCTTCCCCAGAAGGCATCTCCCCCTCCCTTGCCTTTTCGGTATTTGTCTTTTAATGGGCAGGAGTGGGGGAAAGAAGAGGGATGAGGACAGTTCAGAGGTCCTATTAGGCAACAAAAAGGTCATCTCTGAAAGTACAGTGGGAGGCGGCACAAAGAAATGCAAAAGGCAGGACAGATCCAGAGGGAGGATGGATGGCACAAATCTAATATGGACAGGAAAGAGGAAGGTGGAAATTCCTGAAACAAAAGAAGAGACGGGTTGCACATGACAGGCCAGCTTGAAAATCTGTTAGAGCTGTGATGTAGCAATTAGTAAGTCCAATAAGTAATGTGATTTGGAGGGAGGGAGACACAATCTGGAAACAAAAATAGAGAGCAGATGGGTGAGAGCGAACACACTTAGAGGGAAAGATGTAAATTAAATAAGATACACTCTCAAGACATACTCCAGAAAAAAACACAAGTCACATAATGGTGGTTAAGCGTGCGGGCTCTAATCTGGGAGAACCAGGTTTGATTCCCCACTCCTCCACTTGCAGCTGCTGATGTGACCTTGGGCAAGCCATAGTTGTGTCAGAGGTGTTCTTGAAAGAGCACTTTCTGCCAGAGCTCTCTCAGCCCCACCTATCTCACAGGGTCTCTGTTGTGGGGAGGGGGAGGGAAAGGAGTTTTTAAGCCACTCTGAGACTCCAAGTGAAGGGCGGGGTATAAATCCAACTTCTTCTTCTTCCAATCAAAATAACACCATAAGTGTACAAGCTTTTGATCTTACCAGAGCTGTTAATTGGCCTGGATGTTTCTAAAAAAGGGTGGAGAAAAAGCCAATTGGTGTTCTGTACAGGATGCAGTCAAGAGGCCCTTAAGATCATGGCCTGAATTCTGCCCCCCCCTCATTTCCTGATAAAAAGTTCTGAAGAACTCAGAAGTTGGCCTGCTATTTTTGTTGGTGTTATTTTGGTCTTAACAAAAGGTATTACATGCCTTTGGTTTTGGGATTTTGCTCGGGACCAGCATGACGACCTGCATCATCTGTCTGTTTCTGACATTCCAGCCAGACTTCACAGTTAATAATTTTCATTGATTTCAGTGGGGAAAGTTAGATGCGTAAATCATTCCCGCTGAAATCAATGGAAGTTACCAGAGCTTACGTGATTGTATGCTAAGTGACATGATCATATATTAAGCATTGCAGTTCAGGATCATTTGTTTTAACCTATGGCAAATCAACTCCAGGCTAATCTTCTACATACCATTCCAGTTCTAGCATGGGTGCTGCCAAAGCACATGGCCCATTACGAATCAACTTTATTTAAGAAGTATTCAGAGCAGATTTAAAATATGTAAAAACAGAAATAGAAAAGAAACTTTAAAGGAACATAACACTCACACACGAAGAGGGGGGGGAATCAATTAATAAAATAATGAGTTTATGGAAGTATCAGTGCTTATGTGACAATGGCAGAAATTATCGGGGAAGAGCTATTGGTTTGTGGTGGTGTAGCATGCATTTTGCATGAAGGAGACCTGAAGCTCAGTCTCTGGCATTTCCAGTTAAAAGGCTTTTGGATTGCAAGGCTAGAAAAGGCTGAGAAGGGCCGTTGCTCATCAGAGTAAGAGGATGAAATGGATCAATGGCCTGATACAACTCAGTTTTATCTCTTCATTGATTCATCAGCCATTGCTCAAATCATCACCGACGTCAGACCTGTTTGCATGCCCAGCAATCAACATACCTAAAAATGGCCAAAGACTGCCTTGCTTAAGTGGCTTGGGAGCAAACAGCCACAATGGTATATGGACATAAAGAGGTGATAAAGAATGCTATAGCTGAGCTCCGGAAACACAACGCGACAGATAATGCAGGACTCAGAGGAGCAGGAGAGGTGAGGCTCTGTCTTGATGGATTGAGAGTCGGACACAACAAGGGGAAGAAAGCTAGCACACATGAAAAGGAAGCTTAAGAGCCAGTTTGGTGTAGTGATTAGGAGCAGGACTCTAACCTGGGAGAACTGGGTTTGATTCCCCACTCCTCCATATGCAGCCGCTGGTGTGGCCTTGGGTCAGTTACAAGTTCTTTCAGAGCTGTTCTCTCACGAGCAGTTCTCGAAAGAGCTCTCTCAGCCCCACCTACCTCACAGGGTATCTGTTGTGAGGAGGGGAAGGGAAAGGAGATTGTAAACCACTCTGAGTGAAGGGCGGGGTATAAATCCAATCTCGTTCTCCTCCTCTTCTTCTGTCGCACTTGCTCACCCGCTCAGCAGCGACTCATATGTACAGTTACATTTTCGCAAATGTTCCCAACATTCGGTGAACATTTCATTAGTATTTACTAATCATAACATTTTCCTCACTGCTGCAGCTCCACCCCCCTTCCTTTTCATTTGCTTCTGCCATACAACTTTGTAAGACCTTAACAGATGAGGAAAAGAATAGTATAAAAAAATTATTCTTGAGCTGACTGAAAGAGATGCGGGGGAAAGAAGACTGCGGAGGAATGGGAATAACCTTCCGTTTGGGGACAAGAGAGCTAGGTGGAAAAGAATGTTGCGACTGGGTATCAATTTTGTTTTGATGAAAGTGGTCTTCGCAGAGCTGTCAGAACAGTACAGAAAAACACAGTCATACACCCCAGAGAGCACAAAGTTCTTCCTAAGGCCTTATGCAGCAGCTTTAGTGCGAGAGGCAGCGGGAAGGGAAAGGACGACAGGGGAAAAATGCTTTTTCAGTACCCCATCTCAACTCACAAATGCACACCGTCTCCACTTCTGGAAGGGTCAGGCCCTGTCTAGTCCCTAGCCTTATAATGAAAAGCTAATAAAAGAGGCTACTAGTAGCAATTTCACAAGGCAACTTGGTCAGAAGGATAACCCAATTTGTAAATGACTGGCATCAATCAAAGGGAAAGCCAGTATGCAGTGAGCGAATGCTCGTGTAGTCCAGGAGAAGGCAGAAATAATATAGCATGAAAACTCAATAAAGAAGTCTCGAAGGTAAAGGCTGCCTTCACAGTCAGTCGTGGGAGCTAGTGGGGTAGAGGTGGTTAAAATGCTGAATTTGGTGAGACTGCGGATCTCACATCACTTTCCTCACATGATTGTGTAGGCAAAAATTCACATGACGGCTGCAATCTTGGCCATTTTCTTTTGTGATCCTAATGTCTGCTGATATTTGAAAAGGACCCAGAATTCAGGAAAAGGCTGGGGAGTATTCAAATGCTGGTTCTACCAGAGCATATCTTCCATGTGTGTGGAAGCAGACAGATTAAATTGAAGGGAGAACGGGAAGGGGAAAGGAAGCAGGGAGGAAATGGAAAACGTTCCATGACATATTGAATGTATACCCAAGGGTTGATAGTGCCACAAAGCAATAAAATGCACAGGACAGGATGGATGGGACTGGAGGTGTAAATATGGCTTTGTGTAGAGCAGTGATTTTGGAGAGCAGAACGTAGAGCTTAAAACTCCAGAGGCAAAGATGGAATGGAGCTGTAATAAATGACAGTGTCTTCAGTAGCTTTTAGAGATCCGAAGATGCACTTTTAATGTGAACTTTGTCAGTATCTAAATAGCCAAGGACACTGGAGCGTGACCTGTAGCAAAATAAAGACCCGGGGACAAATTCTATGAACTAGAAGCAAATCTATTGCAAATCTGGATGGATGGAACGAAATGCCTTTCACATTACTTAGGGGCTGTCACTGTATCCCACTCACTGAATGAAGCCAGCTTGCTAGAGCATGGCAATACGTTTTCACCATGGCACTGTCGTATGGCGATCAGCAGCTCATCATGTGGTACAGCCCAAATATGAGCAAACCTTTTGCGCCATCATGCCAGCAAAGTGTGCAGCTGTTATGGTAGCTTCATGTGATCCTCAAGACCTGGAGCTGATTCTGGTGTGAAGAGGTCATTGTCGTCTGTTACATACATAACACGATTCTTGTGTTCCCCTGAACTATCTCTGGTCAAACGGGTTCTGCACACTCCAATTAACAGATAAGGGCTTGCACCCACACATGTTTTCTGTTAGTTTTTTTAAAAAGCCCTCTTTGACCACCTCTTTGGCTATGCTGGGGATCATGGAACCTGCGTAGAACTGAGAGCCAGCCTGGTGTAGTGGTTAAAATGTTGGATCTGGGAAATCCAGGTTCGAATCCCTAATTGTACCATGGAAGCTTGTTGGATGACCTTGGGCCACCCACACACTTTCAGCCTAACATATCTCGCAAGGTTGTTGTGAGGATATACTAGAGGAGAGAAGAATGATGTAAGCCAGTTTGGGTTCCCATTGGGGTGAAAGGCGGGATACAAATCAAGTAAATAATAAAATACAAATAAAAAAGGGTTCAGTAAAAAGGGGAATTGAGTAACACTGAATTTAAAAAGCTGGCTGGATCCAACCCACTGCATTTATATTACTGTCATTACATATTTGTACCCTGCTTTTTACAAAAGTGCTCAAAGCAGCTTAGCATACATGTTCACAATAAAAACCACAACTTCTGAAATATAATGGGGACATTCCAACTAGTAGAAGAACTAAACTAATGAAGTCAGGAAGGTTCCCACAAGAATATCACTCTGTACAATGTGTAAAATAGAACTTCTCAGGATGGAATTTCTAGGAATGGGCTACTCTTGGGATTTTTAATGTTTGTTGAAAGTTTGTCATCCAAGTGTGCCAAAGGTCTCCATGCACTTTCCTGTGGCTTTGTGGGCCAGCCATGAGGCAGTGGCAAAATTAGAGCTCAAGGAGCCCCTTCATGCCCACCATCAGGCTAGGTGGCTGCAAAAATGTCAGCGGTGTGGGAAAAGCTTTCCCCCCATACCATATGGCCTGGCAGAACAGTGTTGGATGGCCACGTCAGCAGTGAAATGGGAGAAGCAGCTGGGGAAGGTGGGCAGGGTGAGCAAAGGCAAACTCACCTGCCAGGGGTACCAGGTGGGGGGAGTAGGGAGAGGCTGGACAGCTGGACAGGGTGACATGGCCATCATGAAGGGTTGCCAACTCTGGGCTGGGAAATTTGTGGAGATTTTTTGGGGGGGAGCCTAGGAAGGGCGGCATTTTGGAGGGGAGGGACCTCAGCAGGGTATAATGCCATACAGGCCACCCTCCAAAGCAGCCATGTTCTCCAGGGGAACTGATCTCTATCATATGGAGACCAGTTGTAAATGTGGGAGATCTCCAGGCCCCACCTGGAAGTTGGCAACTCTACATCACAGGCAAAGCGGGGTGGGCCTGGAGACAGCTGCAGGCAGGAGATGGTGACTTCCTGGCAGCAACACCAGCCGGCAGGAGGTTCTGATTGGCCGGGCCTATGAGAGAGCGAATCCTATTGGCCCAGAAACTGGGAATAAGCCAGGCCTCACCCTTAGCTGAAGGGTATTGGCAGAGCCTGGTGTGGCCCTGACCAGGCCTTTATTGGGCAAAACCCAAGGCAGTCTGGCCTGGCCACACCTAAGCAAGCAGATCCTCAACCAAGGTTAAGCCCTTCCCTTCCCTTCGCTGAGATGAGTGTGGGGTGTGCTAAAGAAAGGAGGATGCTGGAGGGTGCACCCACCCTGGACCCAAAGTCTGACAACTGTAAATTATTTTTGTTGGACCTATGGTTGATTTTTATTTTTCATAATTCACGTTGAGTTTTTGGTGAGAAAAGCTGACTATAAAGAAGGTAATCAATAACTACATTAAATCGCAACATAAAACCAAAGTAAAAAATAAAACTCATAATTAAAATGACCAAAACAAACATTAAAAACATCAGGAGAATAAATATCAACCAGAGCAGAAATCAATGAAGGCAGAAGAAAACCCAGCTCTCTTTGCTGGTGGCTAAATACAAGCAACAAAGATGCTCAGTGGATCTCCTTGAAGAGAGTGTTACAAATGCAGCATCATTACAAGAAGAGGTCATAAGAACTTAAGAGAAGCCCATGTTGGATCAGGCCTATGGCCAATCCAGTCTAACACTGTGTCACACAGTGGCCAAAACCCAGATGCCATCAGGAGAGCCACCAGTGGGGTCCGAACTCCAGAAGCCCTCCCACTGTTGCCCCCCAAGCACCAAGAATACAGAGCATCACTGCCCCAGACACAGTGTTTTATCTATACCTTGTGGCTAACAGCCACTGATGGACCTCTGCTTCATATGTCTATCTAATCCTCTCTTGAAGTTATCTATGCTTGTAGTCGCCACCACTTCCTGCGGCAGCGAATTCCACATGTTAATTACTCTTTGGGCAAAGAAGGACTTCCTTTTATCTGTTCTAAGGTCCTGTCTTGGCCACCACTTACCTCAGTTCTAAAGAGGGGAACCCAGACAAGGGCCTATAGTGAAGATCTTAATGAACAGCACAGCGCAGCATAGATGCTGATGGCTTTCAGTGTAATCCTAAACAGAGTCACAAAGCCCATTAAGTTCAATGGACACAGAGGGGTATCACTCTGTATAGGATTGCACTGCATTGCATATTGCCTTTCGTGAGGACAAAATCATCTGTCTTCTTCTGCTGTAAAAAAAAAGCTAAGTAAAAAAAAGAAATGCACTTCCCTTTGCAGAACGTGAAATAATTGCAAAGGTGCTCTTTGCTCCATTTTGAAAAGTTCCTTTCTCCTTTTCTCCTCCCCTCTCTTTCCCTGTTTCTTTTAACTGGGTGAGTGATTGCATTAATTTCTTTCTTTTACCTTTTAGAAAAGCCAGCAAGTCTCTGCCCTTATCTTCATTGATTTTGCCTTCCAGAGAGGAGAGTGTCTTGCTCACATCACTCATGACGACCGAAATGTTGTCAACCTTCTTCTGTAGCAAAGTCAGTTTCATCTCTTGGCTGCTAATCTGCTCATTCATTTTTTGTGCAATTGCTACGCACGGGAGTGGGGGGAGAGAATGGAACAAAAGAAGAAGAAAGTCAGCAAATTAAATCACAAAGGGAAAAGCAAAAAAAACAAAACCCAGAAACAAATTCAACAAATGGCTGCTAGAAATGGAGCTAAAAAGTTTCTGGGCTTATTAACAGGAATGAACGAGCTTGATTTTTGTCATGTGTCTTGACTTATGAGTGACAACCATATAAGCACAGCAGCAAATAATTGCTGAATGATCCATATTCATTAGAGAGTAGTTATAATTCCAGGAGAGTATATTGAATAGTTAGCAGAAATTAATGAGGACGAGAGAAGCCTCCCCCCTATCTAGTAGTCACCTACGGAGGATTCAGTTTTACCATTTAAATGAATTCATTATACTCCTATCCGCAGCTGAAAAATTCATTTAGGTGTCAGAGTGCCAATGATAACTGCTTCTGAAACATTTAAAGTGATAACTTAACCCTGCTGATTAGGGATGTGCTCTAGAGATACTGAGTGCCCAGTCTGTACACTTCTCTTTGCCTTCTCTTGTTATGCTTTATTTTGTATTCTCTGGATTCTTTCCCCCAAATGCTAGACTTGAATCCAGTAGCTTCTTAGAGACCAACACGATTTTTGGGTTATAAGCTTTTGAGAGACATTTTGTTGGTCTCTGAGGGGCTACTGGACTCAGATCTAGCCTGTGCTATTGGAGACCAACACAGCTACCCTCAAAAATGTGGTTCTGACAAATTTCAAAGCCATCTTTAGTCCCTGGTCTTAGAAATTTTACTCACTGCATGAAGAGTTTCTTCAGATATTCAAGATATCAGATGACTCCTACCCAGCAAAGCTTGATCAATTCCCTGCATTTGAGTTTTCTTTGGATCTCAGGTGATGCTGTGTAGAACTCTCTTTGCCCTGGGAATTTCCATGGGTGGTGATGGAAAGTGCCGGCAACTTGTAGCTGACTTATGGTGACCTCGTGGGATTTTCAAGGCAAGAGATGTTCAGAGGTGGTTTGCCATTGCCTGCCTCCATGTGCAGTCCCTGGTACTACTGTCCAAATACAAGCCGGGGCCAACCCTGCTTAGCTTTGGAGATCAGACAAGATCAGGCTAGCTTGGGCTATCCAGATCAGGGCAGAATTTTCACTAGCCTTACTAAAACTCGTTTAGCTTCTCCAGAAATTCTGGGAATATTTCATCTCTGCAGAAACTTTGTCTCAAATTTAGCGAATCTACTCTGCACCAACAAGGGTGCTTCTTGTATTATGTTTATAAGTGATAACCCTACATGGACCATTGTTAGTTCTATAATCAATCATAAGGCTTCAGGATGTCATGTAAGAAGTAGCGGCTCCTCCCGTTAACTCCTCCATGTATAACTTCTGCTTTGCCCTGAAGAAGCCCTCCGAATTAGATGGTTGGGAGGCAGGGGGATGTCCTGGTGTGGAACTTCTGAAGAACGGTTCCGTTGAACCATATAAACTGAGGTTGTGTCTATGAAACCTCACTCATATTGGAGCTGGGAATCTTGAAGTAATAAGCCATTGCTGCAGCATAGCAACTCAGAACATCAGGCTACTAGGTGGTAGGAAAATAACGGTTGTATAAATCCAATACAGGAACTCTGCTTTACACCCGGAGGCAGCATCATGCAATGTGAGGACCACAGCAAGTCCTGAAGGACAGCCGGTGTGGAGCAGTGATTAGAATGCTGGACTAGTACCAAGGAGACCTGGTTCAGTCCCCACTCAGCCATATGCTCACTGGATGACCCTGGGCCAGACTCATTTTCTTAGCCTAACCTACCTCTCTGGGTTGTTATGAAGATAAAAAGAGGCGGGGAAGCACCATCCTAAGGAAGGACTTCAAAAAGGACTCTAAAAATGTAATAGATGTAAGTCCACATAACCTACAGGTTTCTGTTTGATTCCTGGAAAGCTCAGCCAGTAACACAATACAGACTGAACAAAATGAAGCATTGCCCAGGGAAAGGTTATATATCACATGGATCTGGCATCTTGGCATCATGGCATACTTCATACCTGCCAGTCCCCTTGGTCTGGAGGGCGGCACCCTCACCAGTGAAGGTCCACAGAACCAACAATGGCATTATGCCTAGAGGGACCTATTCCTAGGTAGCAGTTTTGCCACAACAGTCTAGCTTCTTGCCTTTCTCTGAGCTGAAAGAAATTAGACATCCCTTTGTTTAAGATTATGTATTTCTTGTAAGTGTAATTGTTTACATGTATTAATTAAAACCATTTTGAAAAATATTTAAAATGGTTAATAATGGTGGAAAGTGTCATCAAATGGCAGCTGACTTATGGGAGTCCCATGGGGTTTTCAAGGCAAGAGACAAACAGGTGGTTTGCTATTGCCTGCCTCGCTGTAGCCTTTGGACTTCCTTGGTGGTCCTGACCTGGATAGTCCAGGATAGCCTGATCTCATCAGATCTTGGAAGCTTTTGTTGTTGTTCAGTCGCACAGTCGAGTCCGACTCTTCTCGACCCCATGGACCAGATCATGACACTGTCTAACCATCTCATCCTTTGCCGTCCCCGTCTTCTTTGACCTTCAATCTTTCCCAGCATCAGGGTCTTTTCCAGTGAGTGCTCCCTTCTCATTTGGTGGCCAAAGTATTTGAGCTTCATTTTCATTATCTGGCCTTCCAGGGAACAGTCAGGGTTGATTTCTTTGAGGATTGACTGATTTGTTCTTCTTGCAGTCCAAGGGACTCTCAAGAGTCTTCTCCAGCACCATAGTTCAAAAGAATCTATTCTTCGGTGCTCGGCCTTCCTTATAGTCCAACTCTTGCAGCCATACATGACTACTGGGAATACCATTGCTTTGACCATGCGGACTTTTGTTGGCAGGGTGATGTCTCTACTTTTTATCATGCTGTTTAGGTTCGCCATCGCTTTCCTCCCAAGGAGCAGGCGTCTTTTAATTTCATGGCTGCTGTCACAGTCTGCGGTGATCTGGGATCCCAGGAACGTGAAGTCTGTCACTACTTCCACGACTTCCCCTTCTATTTGCCAAGGAGTGATGGGGCCGGATGCCCTGATCTTAGTTTTTTTGATGTTGAGCTTCAAGCCCACTTTTGCCCGCTTTTTTTTCCCTTGGGAGCTAAGCAGGGCCAACCCTGGCTAGTACTCGGAAGGGTGACCTCCAAGGAACACCAGGGTCATGATGCAGAGGCAGGCAATGACAAAACCACCTCTGAAGCATCTCTTGCCTGGAAAAACAAGTCTAGCAAACCACCTAGTGGTGCATCATGCTAAAGAGCTAGAATTTCTGGCAGCCACACAATCCTAGGATCTCCTGGCTACACGACACACTGCCATATGATAGATAGATAAATAAATAAATAAATAACCAGGGCTATCTCTACTTAGGAGCTGCGGTGGCTCAAGTGGTTAAAACACTGAGCTGCAGGCTGTGGAAGGTCAGTAGTTAAGCAGTTTGAGACCCGAGTTGCCGCATGACGGAGTGAGCTCCCGTCTCTAGTTCCAGCTCCTGCCAACCTAGCAGTTCGAAAGCAAGAAATTGCAAGTAGGTAAATAGGTACCACTTCGGTGGGAAGGTAACAGCGTTCCGTGCGCCTTGGTGTTTAGTCATGCCGGCCACATGACCACGGAAACGTCTTCGGACAGCGCTGGCTCTTCAACTTTGAAACAGAGATGAGCACCGCAATGAGCTTCTGCACCTCTTTTTCTACGAAATGACCCCTGAGAACACCTTCTGGAGATCTTTAAAGGCCTAACCTGATGTGATACTCTCCTAAAGCCATACATCTCCTCCCACCTGTTTTGGCCATCCATCCACTGGTCATCCATCCCCTTACATTACCCACTGTTGTCAACATGACTCGGCAGCAAGTTAGAGAACGTGTGGATTACAAGATCAGGGCAGGAAAGGGTGAGAGGACACACACACACACCCCGCCTCAACTTCTGCTTCCGATTAGAAGGTTTGCAGCCACAGTCCAGGCTGTGGGCGGCCATGGCAATAGGATTACGTGATATGAACAATGCCAGCAACAAATAAGAACGGGCATTAATAATAATTTCATATAGGCCAGTGGAGCACCTGGCCATATTGCTTTCGTAATGAAGTTAGTGAAGGCGGGAAGATTGACCTGGAATATGCCGCTTTCTTCCATCAATCACCGTGGTGTTTGCACAAACCTATAAATAACCTGTTTCACCCCCCTCACTTTTCTGAGCAGACCCAGGAAAGAAACAAGATCGCGGGAGGGTCCCGGTGCTCCATCACATGGCTTTGGGCGGCCAGGGGGATTTCTTTTGTTCTGCCTTTAATAAATAGCGTTGACAATGATTGTGTTACGGAGGAGGGTAATTACAACAGCTGACCTGGGTTGCCGAGGTCCTGCGGCTGCTGATGCGGCAGTTGGTTTCCCAGCGTCCCCCCACTGACAGCGGCGTTGCTTTCAGCCTGGCTGCTGTGTATCAGCAATTGATCCTGCGGGGCTAGAAGAGAGGGGAAGAGAGAAGAATAAAGACCAGTGAAACATTCAGCTTGACTAATTCATTGGATACTCAGCTATCCTTGCGCTGCTGCTCCTTGGTTCCCCACCCTGTACCTCTGACTCAGCAAAATCCTAACCGTTTGCGCTGATTCCGGAGTTAGCTGCTCTGCCCACCTGGACCTCATGCTATGCTACCACATTGGAAGGGGGAGGGGGAGAGCGAATGGTTTTTTTTTTTTTAATTCTTAACTGTTGAGGATTAGAAGTGTCTCCTTCAGGTTGCAATTGATGGTGATATGCCGATGCTTGTGCTAATGCCAGGTTCACCCGCCCTGATCATTAAGAAGCGGTGGAGAGCCATAAAATTAATCCTGGAGTGGAGGCTTCAGGAAAGGGCACGGAGCAAGCCTAGCATAATAAGTGTAGGACGGCCATTGCTCTGATTCAGGGGTCCAGGGGAAACGGTAATCCTAATCCACAGAATGGGTTTCTGTTAGGGATGCTATGGGAGTTTGCCAGGTTTCGATTTGGACTTCAGCTTTGCCCTTTCATAAAACGGAAGTTTCCACGGCATAATTTTGAGACAGTTGCTGAAAATCTGCAACACGTTGGAAAACTTACCTGAGAAACCGGGGGGGGGGAGATTTTCACCAAGGACACTTTCACACACGCTAAATAATGCAGTTTCAGTCCCATTCAGCGACTGTGTGCAAGCGGCTCTTGCCATCTCACACAGTAAAATCCAGTTGCAAAGTGCATTGAAAGCAGATTAAAAGTGTGTTATTTAGTGTGTGAAAGCACAATCTTGTTAAGCATATTTTAATTCATCAGCTGCCTTGGTGGCCCTTGTGAAGGCAGAAAAGGAGGGATATACATGTTGTAAATAAAGTTGCCATCCCCCAAGTTGGGGTGGGTTTTCCTCTGATTTCAAGGGCTCCAATTCACTGCCCCCCACCCCCAAACAGCCCCTCCTGCGTCAATGTCAACGTCATGATGATGTTACCCGATAGTGATATCATCACGTTGCCAACGTCAGGGGGTGACTCTCTAGTTTTTGGGCAAACTTTATAGTTTTGGGGCAAAAAACCATAGAGTTTTGCCCAAAACCTAGAGCATCACCCTGCAATATCAGCAATGTGATGACATCACTTCTGGGTAATGTCATTGTGCTGTTTGTGCTTCACATGCATGGCAGAAGATCCCGGCACCATTTGAGATTGCAGGCACTTGATTCCAGCTTCATCTGATCCTTTTCACAGAAATGGAAAAGTAGAAAACCAGTCCAAAAGGGAGAAATGTTATACCCCTTCACTTCATTTGCTGGGTTGACATTTTATTCGTAGACAGCTTTCAGTAATTTCGGAATATGAGTCTGCGTTCTCCTCCATCTGTAGTAGAAGAGGTGCAGACCATTATATCAAAACACTTCTCTGCCACTTCATTCCCCTGCATGTGTGAACTAGCCCTTGCATGGAGAGAAAGCCTACTGAACACACAGTTTGGACTTCTTTACGTGTATGGGTTAGGCAGCACAAAAATGATTCCCCTCCTTGGCCCAAGGATTTATGTGGTGTATGTAGTTAAACTACATAGTTCAACTATATAGAACTGTCTTATAAATTCTGACTGGCTGTAATAGCTAGTGATCATACCACACTCTGTAATGGCAAAGGGTTCAAACTGCATACTTCTGTAGTTCAGCTAGGGTTGCCAACTCCAGGTTGGGAAATTGCTGGAAACTGGGGGTGGAGCATGAGAAGGGTGGGGTTTGGAAAGGGGAGGGACCTCAGTGGGTATAATGCCATAGAGTCCCCCTCTCCAAAGCAGCCATTTTCTGCAAGAGAACTGTTCCCTGTCATTTGGGGTTCAGTTGTTCTTCTGGGAGATTTCCTAGAAGGAAATCACCTGTATATATTAACCAATGATTGTTAGTAAATAGACTCCAGTTTCCTGGGCTTTCTCCCCATTGGCTTTGTGCCAGGTTACCTTCCAGGTCAGTCTAAACAATAGCACAGAAGGTAAACACATTAACCCTATAATGACTGAATTTAGACCTTGCAACACGTGTTTTTCCAACACCCAGAAACCATGAAGATTTGGCCTATGATCTGCTGCCCATTTTCCTAAACTAACCCAATGAGAGGTCATGGTAAAGAGTGCCTGTGTCAGCCTCAGACTTAAGGCCTGGCCGTCGCTGCTGCAAATGCATGCCAGCGAGGGTTGCCAGCCTATTGGTGAGGCCTGGCATTCTTCTGGAATTAAAACTGATCTACACAGAGCAGCTGAGCTAGGGCTTCCAGGTCCCCCCCCCTTGCCACCAGTGGGGAATGGGTAGGGTTGCCAGATCCAAGCTGGAAAATTCCTGGAGATTTAGGGATGGATCCTGGGGGGGACAGGGACCTCAATGGGGTACAATGTCACTGAGTCCACCCTCCAAAGCATCCATTTTCTCCAGGGGAACCGATCTCTGTAGTCTGGAGGTGAGATGTAATTCCAGGGGATCCCCAGGTCCCACCTGGAGGCTGGCATCCCTATGCAGTTCCCCTAGAGGAAATAGCAGCTTCATAAGGCAGACTCTAGAGAGAAGAGAGAAGAGAAGAGATTGGATTTATACCCCACCTTTCACTGCCCAAAAGAGCCTCAGAATGGCTTACAATCTCCTTTCCCTTCCTCTCCCCACAACCTGTGAGGAGGTGGGGCTGAGAGAGCTCGGTGAGAATTGTTCTTGAGAGAAAGCTCTGAGAGAACTGGGACTGACCAAAGGTCACATCAGCAGCTGCATGTGGAGAAGTGGGGAATTAAACCCGGTTCTCCCAGATCAGAGTCCGTGCTCCTAACCACTACACCAATACTACCACAATAGGGCTTGCCAACTATGGGTTGGGAACTTTGGAGATTTGGGGGGTGCAGCCTGGGGAGGGTGTTATAATAACATAGAGTCCACCCTCCAAAGCAGCCATTTTCTTCTGGGACACTGATCTCTAGACTGGAGATCAGTTGTAATTCCAGGAGATCTCCAAACCCTACCTAGAAACAGGCAACCCTAAATCACAGCTCTGTGTAGCTCTCTTCTTTTCCCGAAGCCCACCCTCTCCCTAGGGTTGTCAAGTGTATCTTCGCCAGGGGCAGGGGGCTCCTGGCCAGCGTCTTGTGTGCGCGCGCGCCGCATGCACTTCACCCAGAAGTGACAGGAGGATGCCAGGCACGCTGGGGGTGGGGCCATGGCCATACAAGGGAAAACCATAGAGTTTTCCCTTGTATGGCTGTGGCCCCGCCCCCAGCATGCCCGGCGTGCCCACATCACTTCCTGGTGACGCGCATGCAGGGGTGGGGTTCCTCCCGGGGCCTGATTCTGCAGCATCGGAAATCGGGCCTCCAAAGCGGGGGTTTACCCGCCCCCCGCCCCCACTTGGCAGCCCTACCTCCCCCAGATCTTGAGGAATTTCCAAAGGCAGAGCTTGCAGTCCTCATGACAGCATCCAGTCAGTGCCAAGAACTGTTCCCATCATTAATTTTTCCCCAAAATACTTATATAACATCTTTCTTCACACATATGGACCATGCTCCTTAATTCTGTATTTTTAAAAAATTCTCTGCATTTTAAATCTTGAGAGCCTTTTAACTTAAGGAAAGATTTAATGCAATCTTGTTTAATTGGAATGCTACAATCTCTGTCCTCCGACTGCTGCGTTTTTAAGTGCCTTGAATCCAAGGAGATAAGGTGGGATAGAAATAATTTAAATAAATAAGTAAATAAACATAGTGAACCCTAGGTGGTATACAATAATAAATTCAACAGCATAAATACCAGCAGTCTAAAAAGAAAAATAAAGCAATTGATTCATATAAATTAAAAGCTCTTTATAACTCCAAATTTGTGGAACAATGGTTTCTGGTGTTAGATTACCTGATGTGCAATGATACATTGAAAGAAGCTGTGCATTCAAAGCTATGTTATAGTATATTAGTTCATTTTTGAACCTGTCAATATTATCAGCTTAATTATTTTTGCAATCTCTTTCCTTTGTTCAGTTCTTGGTAATTGTTGATTTCTAGGTTTACTTATAGAATGTATGATACATGTTTGACATTGTACGCTCGTTATTGCACAATAAAAAATTAATTTTTTGGTTTTTTTAAAAAAAGCTCCCTTAGACAGAACCCCTTTATATAAAGTAGGAAACTAACTAGGATTGCAAATTCTCGCTTGGAAAATACCTGGAAATTTGTGGATGCTGCCTGAAGCATTTGGGGAGGGAGCTTAATCGGGATGTGATATCACAGAGCAGGGAGAGCTTTTCTGGTGCCTCCCAAGTGTTTTTAGACAGTCCGTTGGAGCAGTTGGGGCTCTTGCCCAGCAAGGCTTCTGACTGGCCATTGGAGATTTGATTGGCTGGGCAGATTTTTCAGATGTTGCTCTGTTAGCAACTGCCACCACAGCACAAGAATCTACACTGTGTTACCAAAATTAAGCTGTGGCGATCATTTGGTGTTTGCTTCCATTTTGTGGCAGCCATTTTGTTGCTGCACGCACCATGCCATGTCAACGTTCCAAATGTGCCCACAGGCTCAAAAAAGTTGGGGACTCCTGCCACAGAGTTTGGCCACTGAAGCTGCCATTTGCTCCTCCAGGAGAACTGATCTCTGTAGTCTGGAGATCTGTGGTAATCCTGGGAGAACTCCAGATCTGGAGGGAGGCAACCCTACTTCCTACAGTGGTTCCATAGCTCTGGAGCGATAACTGAGAAACAGGGATGCCACTAACCTGCCTCCAGTGGGAAGGCTCCTGCCAACCCTTAATGGTCTCCCACTGCAGTGGGAGAAAATGGGGAGGGGGAAATGGCATTGTGCGACATGCAACATCACGTCTGGCAAAAAAAGAAAGTGATGTTGGTCGTGGTGACACTCTAGGAATCCAACCAAATCTCTATGGTAAAACCACAGAGTTGTTAGATTCCTAGAGTGCCACTGCAATGTGGTGATGTCACTTTCAGCTTTTTAAATCAAAAGTGAAATCACTCATTGTGCAACACCATTTCTAACTCCCCCCAAGCCTGTGGAGCTCTAGCTGGCATCACTGTGACTACAATGGAGGATGGTTTGGAGCTCCAGGTGGTGGTTGGTGATTTCCTGGAATTACAACTGATCTCCAGGTGACAGAGATGAGCCCATCTGAAGAAAGCGGCCACTTTGGAAGGTGGACTTTGTGGCATTATACCTCACTGAAGTCCCTCCCCTCCTCAAACCCCACCCTCCTCAGGGTCCACCCTCCAAATCTCTGGGTGTTTCCCAACCTGGAGCTGGCAACCCTATTTGGAGCAGAAACAGGCAAAGCAAACGTTATTTCTGACTGCTGGTTGAGCCGCCTCGCATCTCCGTACTCCAGCCCATTCTCAGTCAGGCTGGGAGGGGGGGGAGTTTGCCCATCGCCAATAATATCACAGTCAGCACTCTAGATAAGAATGGGGAATAATTAAATCTATATTGAGAGGTTACCCGAGGGGCATGCAAGAGAACCGTGTCATTTTTAATAACAAAGGAACAAAATTGCACTCAAGATACTTGAGAGCACTCTGAACTGATCTCCTAAGACAGGCACTTCCCCCTAAGTACGAACAATTGGAATTCTATAGGAAATTGCCACCGTTTGCTGTGTGTTTTCTGTGGTCCCAAAATGGGCTTCCATTTATTTGTGCGCATTGTGTTCTTGCGCTGCTACGCAGCACTTCTAAACACAAAGGGTGCGATGGCACCAAGCTGCACTTAGCATTTCTATAATGCCTTCAACCATTCAATGTGCTTGGTATGAATTATCGCAGTAATCCTTAGGATACACCTGTAAGCTGGGATCGTCATCATTAGCCCAGCAGGTCCAGCCTACCAAGATGGCGGACGTAGGTGATTGCCTAGGGTGCCAGAGGAGCAGAGGGCACCAGGAGCAGCTAGTGGCAATCCCAAATGGCACTGCTAGCCCCAGGGTTGCCACCCAGGTCTGGCATGTCAGCTTGGGTCTGCTTGCCCAGCCTGCCTTCCCTCACCCCACCCATGCGCATCCTAGGAAGGAAGAACAGAGGAAGAGCAGGTGGCTGACAACACTGCCCCCTCCAGTCTCCTCACTCACCTGGCTCACAAGAGAGTGGTGGTTCCTGCCTTTGTGGTTGCCTAGGTCCCTGTGCCCCAGTCTGTGCATGCCAGGGTTGCCAACTTCCAGGTGAGGCCTGGAGACACCCCTCCTGGAATTACAGCTCATCTTCAGATGACTCAAATCAGTTCCTCTGGAGGAATTGGCTACTTTGGAGGGTGGACTGTATAGCATCATCTAATCTGGGAGAGCCGGGTTTGATCCCCCACTCCTCCACTTGCACCTAGCTGGATTACCTTGGGCAAGCCGTAGCGCAGTTTGACTATTCATCAGCCCATTCATGGCTGTTTGGCAGCTTGCTTCACTGTATTCCTGTGGGGAGGGGAAGGGAAAGGCATTTGTAAGCTGCTCTGAGACACCTTTGGGTAGTGAAGGGCGGGGTATAAATCCAATCTCTTCTTCTTCTTCTATGAGGTCCCTCCCCTCCCCAAACCCTGTCCTTTCCAGACTTCTCCCCCAAATCTCCAGGAATTTCTCAAACCAGAGTTGCCAACTATGGTGCATGCCTAGCTCAGGGCGCATTGGCTCTGCAAGTGACCAGGCTGTGATGTGCACGAGGGGTGCCCAACTAGTAGCTTGCTCGCCTAGAGTGACGAAAACCCTTGGCCTGACCCTGTAGCCCCATATTACAAAAAAGAAGCTGAGGCTAAAACCAAGAAAGTGGCTTGCCAAAGACCCCCCTGGTATGTCTGTGGTGGAGGTGAGATTTGAAATGAGGATTTCCTAGTTCACAACTTGTCCACTTGAACACTACACTATGCCAGTTTTTACTTTTGTGCTTTGTTGTATATTTGTCTAGTCGTGTAAGCTAAAGCGTACTGAAGGTAGGCATAAAGAGCAAGTCCATCCCACCTTAGGGTGTATTGCAGAGTATTATGACTACAAGAAGTCTGGTTGCTGCTAAATAGATTCTCTGTTGCGCATTGAAAAGAATATGCCATAGGGAGGCTCGAACATCCACGATTTCAACTCATGTCCTGTTGGCCAGAGGCGAAGAGGGAGCAGATTTTTTTGACGCTCAGTTTGACTATTCATCAGTCCATTCATAGCTGTTTGGCAGCTTGCTTCACTGTGTTCGTCCTCACCATGCACTTCAGTGCATTTGGCTTTTTGCACGTGTGCATTCTCACACAGCCTGGGACAGAACGATGGGGCACCAGACCGCCCTGCATGTGGCAGATGCTTTTTTTATTGCATCTATCAAGAGAGAGAGCTGTGAGAGAGGTGAGTGGGTTTCTTTTACTTGCTTTCAGCTGAGAGAATTCAGCTAAGGATATTTTGTGGGAAAACTGTGTTTAGCAGTGTGTGGAAGCACTTAGAGTTCTTGCAGAGTCCTGGCTGATTGAGTGTGGGAGAGGAACGGGCATTGTTTGACTGGGATTGCCTGTAATTGAGAGGAAGTGGAAGGGGCATTGTTTTGCCTGTGATTGAGTGCCTGGGTGAATTTGAATTTGAATAGCTGCTGCCTGACCTCTGCTGGGGGAGGCCTCTATTTAAGGAAGCACCTTGCCAGAGGCAGAGGAGACCAGCTGAGCTCTGAGCAGGAGCAGGAGAGAGAGCTGTGAGAGAGGTGAGTGGGTTTCTTTTACTTGCTTTCAGCTGAGAGAATTCAGCTAAGGATATTTTGTGGGAAAACTGTGTTTAGCAGTGTGTGGAAGCACTTAGAGTTCTTGCAGAGTCCTGGCTGATTGAGTGTGGGAGAGGAACGGGCATTGTTTGACTGGGATTGCCTGTAATTGAGAGGAAGTGGAAGGGGCATTGTTTTGCCTGTGATTGAGTGCCTGGGTGAATTTGAATTTGAATAGCTGCTGCCTGACCTCTGCTGGGGGAGGCCTCTATTTAAGGAAGCACCTTGCCAGAGGCAGAGGAGACCAGCTGAGCTCTGAGCAGGAGCAGGAGAGAGAGCTGTGAGAGAGGTGAGTGGGTTTCTTTTACTTGCTTTCAGCTGAGAGAATTCAGCTAAGGATATTTTGTGGGAAAACTGTGTTTAGCAGTGTGTGGAAGCACTTAGAGTTCTTGCAGAGTCCTGGCTGATTGAGTGTGGGAGAGGAACGGGCATTGTTTGACTGGGATTGCCTGTAATTGAGAGGAAGTGGAAGGGGCATTGTTTTGCCTGTGATTGAGTGCCTGGGTGAATTTGAATTTGAATAGCTGCTGCCTGACCTCTGCTGGGGGAGGCCTCTATTTAAGGAAGCACCTTGGCAGAGGCACGAGCCTCTGGCACGAGCCGAAGGGTGAGCTAAAGGGCTCTTTGCCTGTGGCTCTTAGCCTAGGGACTCTTAGACTAGGGGCGCTGTAAGAAGCCCAAAAAGAGCCAGAAAGACAAGGCCCTAGGCTCTTTGTCTTTCCCGTAAAATAATTTGACTTGATAACAAAACCCACATAAATACCAAGGGTTTAAAAGGGGGATTATATTTATTTATTTTAAAAGAATTATGAAGCCAGAATGCCAGCAGGGGGTTGGGGGCTATCCAGTGTTTTGCACGGAGTGTCACATGTATGACTATCTGCCCACTGGGCAGAAGTCTTGGGTGTGTCCTCGGTGCAAGGAGCTCCTGGTTCTCAGGGAACGTGTGTGCTCCCTTGAGGCCAAGGTGGCTGACCTGGAGAAGCAGAGACAGTCAGCTAGGCACACAGAAAAGACTCTCGGGGACTTGTTAGCTTCGTCCCACTCTGGATCTGGCAGCCCCGCTGCTGTCAGGGAGCATGAGGGTCTAGGGGAAACAGGGCACCATGCTGAGGATAAGGGGAATGTGCCCTCAGAAGGGACCTCTTCCCCAGCTGGTGAGCGGCTCTCCTTTTGCACCAAGGAACCATCCCTGAGCAGGGTGGGAGGGGGGCTCTTGGTAGTGGGTGATTCGATCCTTAGGCAGGTAGACAGCTGGGTGGCGAACCCGCGTACTGACCGTATGGTGACTTGCCTGCCTGGTGCGAAGGTAGCGGACATTACGCGTGTTTTAGATAGGCTGGTAGATAGTGCTGGGGAGGAGCCAGTGGTCGTGGTGCATGTCGGCACCAACGATGTGGGGAAATGCAGTCGTGAGGTCCTGGAGGAGAAATTTAGGCTGCTGGGCAGGAAACTTAGGTCCAGGACCTCCAAGGTAGCCTTCTCAGAAGTGTTACCTGTTCCACGCGCAGGGCCGGAGAGACAGGCAGAGATCAGGAGTCTCAATGCGTGGATGAGACGATGGTGTAGGGGGGAAGGGTTCAGGTTTGTTAGGCACTGGGATACTTTTTGGAACAAGAGGGAGCTGTACAGGCGAGACGGTCTCCACTTGTCCCGAGAAGGAACCAGGCTGCTGGCACTTAAAATCAAAAAGGTGGCAGAGCAGCTTTTAAACTGAATATTGGGGGAAAGCCGACAGGAGATGAAAAGTCTCTGGTTCGGGTTGGCTCATCTGAGAGAGGTGAGGGGGTACCGGTTGCTTTTCTACAGGGAGGTGGATTGAAATTGTCCACAGAGGCCATGGCTGGTGACATGGACTGCCGGACAACGACTCGAGATAGCAAGAGGAAGGATGCAGGCTTAACTTGTAAGGGAAATTACAGCTGTTTCTATACAAATGCTAGAAGTGTCCGAGGTAAAATCGGGGAGTTGGAGTGCTTGGTGTCGGAGGGAAAAATAGACATTGTGGGTATTTCTGAAACTTGGTGGGATGAGGAAAATCAGTGGGACACAGTGATTCCCGGTTATATATTATATCGGAAGGATAGGGGGGGAAGGGTTGGAGGTGGGGTAGCTCTGTATGTCAGAGAGGGTATAAAGTCTAGAAAGATTGAGAGGCTAAGTGAATTGGATTCGCTTCTGGAAGTTCTATGGGTTGAAATAGGGGGGCCAAAAGGAAACTTAACACTGGGAGTTTGTTATCGCCCACCAGATCAAAAGATAGAGGAGGATTATAAAATGATGAATGCCTTAAAGATAGCAACTAGACAAAAACACTGTGTAATAATAGGTGATTTTAACTACCCACACATTGATTGGGTCAATATGTGTTCTAGTCGGGAAAAAGAGATTGAGTTTCTAGACACTCTAAATGACTGTGCTATGGAGCAGATGGTCACGGAACCTACCAGGGGAGAGGCGATCCTTGATTTGGTCCTAAGTAACACTCAAGACCTGGTGAGAGATGTAAAAGTGATTGCACCGCTTGGAAACAGTGATCATAATGTTGTTGAGTTCATCATTTGTACAAATAGAGAATTGGCCAAAAAGACTCACACAACCATTTTTAACTTTAAAAGGGGTAATTTCTCTGATATGAGGGGACACGTGGGGAGGAAACTGAAAGGAAAAGTAGAAAGGGTCAAAACAATTGGGGAAGCTTGGGATCTATTTAAAACTACGATCCTAGAAGCTCAAAAAATATATATTCCGCAGGTTAGGAAAGGCACAAACAGGTATAGGAAAAAGCCTGCATGGTTAACAAACAGAGTAATGGAGGCTGTAAAAAGTAAAAAGAATTCCTTTAAGCAGTGGAAAGCTAGTCACAGTGAGGCTGATAAAACGGAACACAGGCTATGGCAAATAAAATGCAAGTCTGAGGTCAGGCAGGCAAAAAGGGAATATGAGGAGCATATAGCAAAAAACGTAAAAACCAACAATAAAACTTTCTTCAAATACATTAGAAACAGGAAACCAGCCAGGGAGGCAGTGGGGCCCTTGGACGACCAAGGGGTAAAAGGAGTATTGAAGGATGATAGGGAAATGGCTGAGAAGCTAAATGCATTTTTTGCCTCCGTCTTCACTGTGGAAGATGAGAAGTGCTTGCCCACTCCAGAACCACTGATTTCAGGAGGGGTGTTGGAAGACCTGAGTCAGATTGAGGTGATGAGAGAGGAGGTCCTAAAACTGATAGACAACTTAAAAACTGAAAAATCACCAGGCCCAGATGGCATACATCCGAGAGTTCTGAAAGAACTCAAATGTGAACTTGTAGATCTCCTGACAAAGATATGTAATCTTTCCTTAAAATCTGCCTCCATTCCTGAGGATTGGAAGGTAGCTAATGTCACTCCCATCTTTAAAAAGGGTTCCAGAGGAGATCCGGGAAATTACAGGCCAGTCAGTCTGACGTCGATACCGGGTAAATTGGTGGAAACCATTATTAAGGAAAGAATTAGTAGGCACATAGATGAACAAAACCTATTGAGGCAGACTCAGCACGGTTTCTGTAAGGGAAGATCTTGTCTCACTAACCTGTTAGTGTTCTTTGAGGGGGTGAACAAACATGTGGACAAGGGGGATCCAATAGATATTATTTACCTTGACTTCCAGAAAGCTTTTGATAAAGTTCCTCATCAAAGGCTCCTAAGTAAGCTCAAAAATCATGGGATAGAAGGACAAGTCCTTTTATGGATCAAAAACTGGCTAGTTCATAGAAAACAGAGAGTGAGTGTAGGTGGGCAATTTTCTCAGTGGAGGGTGGTAAGCAGTGGGGTACCGCAGGGATCAGTACTTGGTCCACTGCTTTTTAACTTGTTCATTAATGATTTGGAGATGGGAGTAAGCAGTGAAGTGGCTAAATTTGCGGATGATACAAAGTTGTTCAGGGTGGTGAAAACCAGTGAGGATTGTGAGGCACTCCAAGGGGATCTGTCAAGGATGGGCGAGTGGGCGTCAACATGGCAAATGGGGTTCAATGTGGCCAAGTGCAAGGTGATGCACATTGGAGCCAAAAATCCTAAATATAAATACACATTGATGGGGTCTGAACTGGCAGAGACTGAGCAAGAGAGAGATCTTGGAGTTGTAGTGGATAACTCACTGAAAATGTCGAGACAGTGTGTGACTGCAATAAAGAAGGCCAATGCTATGCTGGGGATTATTAGGAAGGGTATTGAAAACAGATCAGCCAATATAATAATGCCCCTATATAAATCAATGGTGCGACCTCATTTGGAATACTGTGTGCAGTTCTGGGCACCACACCTTAAAAAGGATATTATAGCTTTGGAAAAAGTGCAGAAAAGGGCAACTCGAATGATAAAAGGGTTGGAACACTTTCCCTATGAGGAAAGGTTAAAGCGCTTAGGGCTCTTTAGCTTGGAGAAAAGACGACTGAGGGGTGAGATGATCGAGGTTTATAAGATTATGCATGGGAAAGAGCAGGTAAAGAAAGAGGTACTTTTCTCCCTTTCTCACAATACAAGAACTCGTGGGCACTCCATGAAACTGCAGAGCGGTCGGGTTAGAACGGATAAAAGGAAGTACTTCTTCACCCAAAGAGTGATTAACACATGGAATTCACTGCCACAGGAAGTGGTGGGTGCTACAAGCATGGACGGCTTCAAAAGGGAATTAGATAAGCATATGGAGCAGAGGTCCATCAGTGGCTATTAGCCACAAGGTATAGCTAGGGGCTCTGGGGCAAGTGATGCTCTGTCTTCTTGGTGCTTGGGGGGGGGTCAACAGTGGGAGGGCTTCTAATGTCCTGGCCCCACTGCTGGACCTCCTGATGGCACCTGGTATTTCTGGCCACTGTGTGACACAGAGTGTTGGACTGGATGGGCCTTTGGCCTGATCCAACATTGGCGTCTCTTATGTTCTTATGAGAGAGCTCTCTCAGCCCCACCTACCTCACAGGGTGTCTGTTGTGGGGAGGGGAAGGGAAAGCCACTCTGAGACTCTGAGTGAAGGGCGGGGTATAAATCCAATCTCCTCCTCCTCTTCCTCCTTTTCACTCACTAAGGTGAATGCAGCCCACAGCTCTCATGTATTGCCGCTGCCCAGTGCTTGTCTCTCCCACCCTGTTGCACAGACCCAGGCAGTGGCAAAGAATAGGACACTGATTGCATTTGTGGCTGGTGGGTTCCGTGGACACAACCCTGGTATACCTAATGATTCAAATTGCCTGCATTAAAAGGTGATTAAAGCAACATATAGCCGAGGAAAGAGAAAAAGAAAACCCAGCATGGCTCTCAGCTATGACCTTAAACTGAATTTAAATGGGGGGGGGGGAGAAGCCTTTCTCTAGATACAAAGGGATTAAGGAAAATAGTTCAACTCTCTCTCTCCCCCCCCACCCCTTATCTTGGTTTCAGCAGAACCAAGGGGCTTGCTGTTGTTTGCAGATAAATGCCTTGGGGGTCACAGGGTTGCCAGGAAGAAAGAAAAGAGAGAGAGGAGATTTGTGGCTCAGTTGACATGATTTTTAACCCCTAGTGCTGTTTTGTATAGAAATGGCAGTCTAATATTGGGATCCGGTTCTAAAATCTGGTCAGTCCACCTCCTGATGGAGCAAACAAGAGGGGAGAGAAAATATGGAGCTGAAGCTGCCAGGGAGGGGGCAGGAGAGGCCGCTACACCTTGACTGGCCCCGCCTAAGACACCCCCCCCCAAATTGCTATCTTTGCCATTGGTAAGAATGGGCAGACACTCAAATACTTGGGGTGGTGGTGGTAGGGTTGCCAGGTCCCCCTGGCCACTGGCAGGGGATGGGGGGGTATAGGGTTGCCAGATCCAGGCTGGGGAACTCCTGGAGATTTGGGGAGGGAGGCTGGGGAGGGCAGATGGGGCACAAGGCCACAGAGCCCACCCTCCAAAGCATCTATTTTTCCCAGGGGGACTGATCTCTGTAGTCTGGAGATGAGCTGTGATTCCGGGGGAACCCCAAGGACCACCTGGAGGCTGGCACCCCGACTCGGCATACTTGGGTTTGGGTTGCTTGTGGTTATGAGGAAATCGCTGTGTTTCCAGTCCATATAATGTTTATTTGAAACCCCACCTGGAAATGTGGCACGCACACCTAACAAGTGTAGAAACCTCTGATTCGATCCATAGTTGTGCTTGGGAGACCTAACCTTTGGTTGCCTTGAATGCCATCTAGTTTGGCATGTTCACCCTGGCCTCATGCTATTAATCTGGGCATGTCAAGCAAGCCCAGTACTGTTGACTCTGGCTGGCTCTCCAAGCCCTCAGGCAGAGACCTTTCGGAGATTATTGTACCCAGTGACGCAAGCACTGAAGGAGGGACTCTTGTCATGCACAACCATAGCATATTTCTTCTCTGTCGAAACATAGTTCCATCCAGAGGTCATTTCAGGGGGGATCACGGGGGATCGCAGTTCCCCTGGGTGAGGTACGGGGGCGGGGCACATGACGAAGCCCCGCCCCCTGCTTCCAACCGCCCTGCTTCCAGCCCTCATTCAGCCAGGAGGAGGCAGGAGAAGAGGGAGGGTAAGTTGCTTCCTCCCTGCCTCTCCCCACCACTGCCTGCCTGGGGCCAGGGAGGGCCTTCGCGGGGCTTCCTCGCACTCCCACCGGCCTTGCAGGTCCAGCGCCGGGCCCCTCATGGGGCTCAGCAGTGGAGCTGCAAGGCCGGCGGTGGCGGCCGGGACTGTTGGGGGCGGCGTGTGTGGCCTTATGACACACTTCTGGTGATGTCAGGGGGTGTGGCCTTATGGCACACTTCCGGTGATGTCAGGGGGTGTGGCATATGCTAATGAGTTATGCTAATGAGTCCCCCTAGTTCTTTTTCTACGAAACGACCCCTGGTTCCCTCCCTCCCACTTTATTTGCTCTACCAAGCAGTGCTCCATTTTCTAAGATGGGGTAGGCAACCCCCAGCACGGGGGCTGACAGTGGCAATGGATCATTATGGTGAGAAATGTTTCTGTTACCTACCTAGTATATTTTTAATCCCAGGAGCTCAGAGTGGCACACATCCCTTCTTGATCCTCAAACAGGGAGCGGGTGGGTATTATCCTCACAACAGCCCTGTGAGGTAGGCTAGGCTGAGAGAAACAGGCCAACCCCAGGTCAACAGGCAAGCTTTAAGGCAGAGTGAGGATTCAAACCTAGGTCTCTTCAGACCTGGTCCAATATCCTAGCAATGAAATTTTACGCCCTGTTACCTGGAAGTAAGCCCCACTGAACTTACTGGGATTCCAGCCAAACTGTTTTGCTATAGCCAAAGGCCACTGCAAGAGCACTGGATACAGTGGGGTTTACCTCTGAGTAAACTTGCACAGCATTGTGCTGTAAGTTCCTAGTTCTCCCGGATCCAAGCCTGACACTAACCACTACACCACTCTAGTCTCAGGTCTGGCAGTCAGGACATGTATCCCTTCTAGCTGATGGATGGAGTCTATCCAAAAGGCATGCGCAGCAGTAGTTATTCAAAGATGATACGAATACATTCTACATGCCATAACTCTAGGAAGCAACAATTAGGTGCTCCACAGGGGCTGGGGAGCTCTAGCTGTCCTTCAAACCTCTCAGGGCGGTAGGCAGGGCTACTTAGTGTAAGCAGCAAGCTCCATTCACACTTCCAGCGGCGATGTTATCTTCATACGGCCACAGCTGTCAACACGAGTTAAACGCTAGCATTCTTCCCAATTAATTATACAGGATTTATCAAGCAGTGATGTGACGATATAATCTGTGATGGGGGAATCAGTTACTCTCCCGCGATAAAGAAATTCCCCACGGACTTTCACCGTTCTTTTGTTCCCAAATTTATTCACTGCCATTACGATGGTGTTCCCCCCCCCAGACAATCAATCACATGCTGCCCCTTTCTTATTAAATCAACTCGCTGGCTGGCATTGAGGTATGCTACAAATTTCACAATCCTTGCAGCTTCTGCCCTCTTGGGTTCCCGTATCAGAGTCGTGTTTGCCCTGGGAGCCATTTTGTACACTGTTTGGAGCCTGCCGTGGAGGGATACAGTTGGGTGGGGTAAATGCAGAGGTCATTTCGGGGGGGATTGCGGGGGATTGCAGTTCCCCTGGGTGAGGTACGGGGGTGGGGCACATGACGAAGCCCCGCCCCCTGCTTCCGGCCGCCCCGCTTCCGGCCCTCATTCAGCCAGGAGGAGGCAGGAGAAGAGGGAGGGTAAGTTGCACCCTCCCTGCCTCTCCCCACCCCTGCCTGCCTGGGGCCAGGGAGGGCCTTTGCGGGGCTTCCTTGCACTCCCGCCGGCCTTGCAGGTCCACCGCCGGGCCCCTCATGGGGCTTGGCAGTGGAGCTGCAAGGCCGGCACCGGCGGCCGGCACCGTTGGGGGTGGGGGGGTGGCCTTATGACACACTTCCGGTGAGGTCAGGGGGTGTGGCCTTATGACACACTTTTGATGATGTCAGGGGGTGTGGCATATGCTAATGAGTTATGCTAATGAGTTCCCCTAGCTCTTTTTCTACTAAATGACCCCTGGGTAAATGTTCCAGCAACAGCTCGTGTGATGGGGGACACGGAGGATTCCCACTCCTACCACTAAGTACAGCTGGATTGGGGGAGGGGAAGTGGTACCCTTAGCAGAGGGCATCAGGGGGTAGCGATGGAGGCTATGGGGCTGTGGATACACCACCATGCGGAGACACAGCTATTGAACAGATAGCAGAATCAAGCATGGGTGCTCAGATGGAGCCTTCTCTTTTGTTTCTCTGGGATGGCACAGTATGTTCAGTTTCAGAGAGATGCTCGGATGGGTGCAGGTAATGGTATCACCGGCCAGATCCAAGTTCTGGTCTCCAGTCAATAGCTGCATGCCAACATGATGCTGTAGCCACAAGTGTAGCAGCAGCATCCACATCATCACGTCCTGATGCCCTCCAGTAAGGGCATCATATCCCTCTCCCCCTTCAGCGGCACTGCGGAGGGAGTGGAAACCCCATCGTGGGAATCGCTGCTCGACTCCCATCTGTATGATAACGCATATGTCCAAACAAATGTTTGTTGCATTCAGAATTTTCATTTTTGAGATGCATGTTAAAATGTCTTATTCACACACATTAATCTCCCCACCCCCCTTTTTTGCCACCATGTCACAGCCGACTCTTGGTGACCCCATAGGTAGGGGTGCCAGCTCTGGGTTGGGAAATACTTGGAGATTTGGGGGGCGGAGCCTGAGGAGGACAGGGTTGGGAAGGGACTTCAGTAAAGTATAATGATACAGGGCCAACCTTTGAAAGCAGACATTTTCTCCAGGTGAAGTGATCTATGTTGCCTGGGCGACCTTAGGCGATCCGTAGTTCAGTCAGAGCTGTCCTTGAAAGAGCAGTCTCTGTCAAGAGCTCTCTCAGCCCCACCCACCTCACAGGGTGTCTGTTGTGGGGAGAGGAAGGGAAAGGAGTTTGTAAGCCACTCTGAGACTTTAAGTGAAGGACGGGGTATAAATCCCTTCTTCTTCTTCTTCTTCTTCTTCTTCTTCTTCTTCTTCTTCTTCTTCTTCTTCTTTCTTCTTCTTCTTGCCTGGAGATCAGCTGTAATAGCAGGGGGTCTCTAGCCACCACTTGGAGGCTGAAAACCCTGGGGTTTTCAGGGCAAGAGAGGAGCACTGATGGTTTGCCATTTCCTTAGACTTCCTTTGTGATCTCCCATGTAAAGTAGTAACCAGGCCTAACCCTGCTTAGCTTCTGAGATTTGAAAAGATCAGGCTATCCTGGGCCATCCAGGTCAGCACTTAACTTTCCCAGCCAGCTGCTAACTCCAAACACAATAGTTCTGGATCAAAGTAGTGGTTTATCTGTAGTTTTATGGCCAGTTTCAGAGATCATGTTTCAAAGAATGACATAAGACAATGCGCAGTGGGGAAAACTGCCTTTAGAAGAATGTGGTGTCACACTAGGCATATGAACAACTTGGGAAGCTGGGTGTATGAGCCATTGGGTACCACTGAAGAAACCATCCCCAGAGGTCATTTCGGGGGGGATCGCGGGGGATCGCTGTTCCCCCGGGTGAGGTACGGGGGGCGGGGCACATGACGAAGCCCCACCCCCTGCTTCCGGCCGCCCCGCTTCCAGCCCTCATTCAGCCAGGAGGAGGCAGGAGAAGAGAGAGGGGAAGTTGCTTCCTCCCTGCCTCTCCCCACCCCTGCCTGCCTGGGGCCAGGGAGGGCCTTGGCGGGGCTTCCTTGCACTCCCGCCGGCCTTGCAGGTCCACCGCCGGGCCCCTCATGGGGTCAGCAGTGGAGCTGTAAGGTCGCCGCCGGCGTCCGGGACCATTGGGGGCAGGTGATGTCAGGAGGGGTGGCATATGCTAATGAGTTATGCTAATGAGTTCCCCTAGCTCTTTTTCTACGAAACGACCCCTGACCATCCCCAAATCTCAAATATTTCCAGGGGGAGAGTGTGATGTATTTCTGGAGTCTCATGTTGCAGGCGGTGATATGGAGTTACTCCCACCCATGATGGGGCATTACTTAAAACAGGCACATGGAACGTGAACGTTTCTTTGTTTTGAAACAACACATTAATGACTAGACCACAATGCTGTGTAAAGAACGATTACTCTCCTCAATGATCAGTACAGGAACCAGTCTTCTGACTGGAAAGAGGTCAGAAGTTTATTCCTAGTCCTACTCAATGTTGTATTTTAAGAACATTATTTTAAAAATCACTCTAGTTATTAGGGCTGCCAAGCCCTGCCCCCAGGGGTGCTGGGAATCACCTCCTCCCAGGACTCATTGCTCCGCCACCACTTCTAGCAGCAGTGGAAGACAAACTGAAAAGAGAAATAAGGCCTGATCTTTTCACAGGAAGTTGCTACCATGGAGTTCTTGGAAATTCCTAGAGTTATCCAGAAGTGATAATGGTAGCTCTAGGAATCACCAGAAACTCTATGTTAAGAACTTTCGCCAGCAATTCCTAGAGCTATCCTTTTCACTTCTGGGTAGCTCTAGGAATCACCAGGAACTCTGAGGTAAGAGCTCCCTTTAAGGAGATGAGTCCTTTTTAAAAAAATTATCCTGGGACGCTGCCTCCCCACAACCCCTGCTGGTTGTCAGGCACTGCTAGTTACTCATGAACAGATTAAATAAACCAAAATCACAATTATACAGAAAACACTAGCATATGTAAATGAGATTACAGATAAAAGTATACATGCCATCCCTTCTGCTATCTAGCCTGCATTTAAAGATAAAATGCAATTTGTAAAGTTCTTACCAAGCCTTTTCAGAAAAGACAAGATAGTCTCACAGAAACCCAGATGTGAGGGGGTTAATACAGACACAACTGCATCAGCCTCAGGTGGCTTCCTTAAACCATTTGTTTTCTCTAAAGGTATAGGGTTGCTAGGTCCCTCCTGGCAACCAGCAGGGGATGGGGGGGGACTTACCAGAAGAAAGAGGAAGGCCCAGGCCATATTACCAGAATCACACAGGAAGTGACATTATCATGCGGCGAAGCTCTGATATTTGGGCAAAAATGGCTTCTACCACAGAGTTTTTGCCCAAATTCCAGAGTGTCACCCAGACATTGTTGGCGTGATGACATCACTTCCTGTGACACCAGTGATGTGGCCTGGGCCTTCCTCTTTGTCCTGGTAAGTCCCCCCACTGGCCAGCTGATCAGTGGGTGACACCGACCTCCACCAGGAAGCGTTGGCAATCCTACTAATGGTGTGATGTTAGACACCTCTAAGCATTCCAAATAGGGTTGCCAAATAGTTTTCACTCACCGGCGGGGGAGGCTCCGTCCCGTCCGGGAGCAGTCCGTGTGTGCGCGCGCGCCGCTGCGACGTCACCGGAAGTGACGTCAGACGCTGCCGACGTTGGGGGCGTGGCTGAGCTCGTCGGGGGGGAAACATATGGTTTCCCCCCCTGACGAGCTCAGCCACGCCCCCAATGTCGGCAATGTGGCTGCGTCACCTCTGGTGACGCAGCTTCGGGGGCGGGTTTCCCCCCGGGCGGGAATCGGGGGCTCTGAAGTGGGGGGTTACCCGACCCCCGGGCACATTTGGCAAGCCTAATTCCAAAGAATGATTATTGGGAACTTTGTTCCATTTGTTCTGAGATTTATCCTGTACATAAAGCCATTGGAGCATAAGTTATCTTTCTCAAGGCTGAAGCTGCAGGTTTACTGGAACTGTGGAAAAAAAAGTGTGATTTACACAAGATTTATGCAAGAATCCAAGAGCAAACTCTCAGGCCTACTGAGTTGAAACATCCTAAAAAGTGCTTTAAAGTTAAAATTCATAAAATTCAAAATCATACTTCAGAGAACCCTTTCAATATAGACTTGCTTGCAGAAAAAGAACCCCCACATATGCGTCAGGGTTAACCTGGGGGTTTGTGGAGGATTCTGGGATAAGCGAATGTTCTCGGTTGTACATTTGGTTTACATGGAACACTTGTGAGGCTCATCAGATCTCAATGTTCCTCTTCAGCTATGCACCGAACAAGGAGGGCGATAGCGATGGTCATGACCAGTGTTCCCTCTAAGCTGAATTAGTGTGAACTAGCTTACAGTTTCTTAGCCTCCGGCTCACAATTTCTTAGCCTCCGGCTCACACCTTTTTGTCCTAGCTCAGGAAGGAGGGTTCCAGAGCAAACCAATTGATGTAGAAGCCAAATTGCCTGCTTACAACTTAAATGCCGGTAGCTCACCAAGTAGAATTTTTGCTCACAAGACTCCACAGCTTAGAGGGAGCATTGGACATGACATATCTTTAATTGTTGATTTCCTCATAAGCTTTTGAGGGAAACCCCCCCCCCCAGATTCTTTGGAACGCTGTCTATATGGAACACAGAAGAAAGCTAGTCACACTTCTTTATCATCACTTTATGTCCATGTGTTGTTTTGCTACACTAGCCATGCCTTTTCTGAACCACCCTTTTGAAATACTGAAATACTCATACATACTTAAGAAGGAATGGCCATCTTGAGTAGTTTTTCATTCCCCATTACACTAACATGCCAAACCAAAAGAGCTTCAGATAAACAAAGCGGAGTGCCTTAAAAGCCCCACAGATTTACCAATTAAAGTTGTAGCTGATTATCAAATTAAAGCTTCAAGCCCTAAAAATAATATAAGTCTATCTACTCCTGCATGCATATGCGCGCGTGCACGCAGGCATTATATTTAACTTGACAAGACTGTCATGCTACTTTTAACATCATTTTCATCACTCTGAGATGTGGCATTTTGTGAGCAACATGCTCGGAAAGAAACATTGCCGTACTGTTGCTGAACTATAAAAATACAGCCCGAACCGTATAACATCCATTATTAATATGCTCATAACATAAATAATGATCTCCTGGCATCCCCAAAAAGGTCGTTACCATACAAATGGAATGAGATGCCAACAGATCTGGTTGCCTATAGTGTATGAGCATCAGCTTACCTCAAGCCTCCTTTCTTATAAATCATTCTTACCTTTAGTTGGCTCACTCTCCTGCATGTAGCCATTTCCACACAGGGGGAATATTATAAAGCTCATTCAAGTTAATAGGAAAAAACAAAATACTCTCCACATCTTCAGGAACTTTGTCAGGGATTCCCGAACTGGAATGGCTTCAGGGTCTGCCACTGAGATCTCACCACTGGTCTCGGTTTGAATCTGGCCACACCCATAAAACCTGGGCTGGCTCCGACACACATATGGCTTAGGGCAGCTCCACAGCCCGCCTCCCCTTGAAAGTGTGTCTGCTACATTTCCAGGTGGGGCTTCAAAGAAACAAATGGGAAGTCACCAGTGCTCTTTCTAAGCTGTGGAGTCTTGTGAGCAAAAATTCTACTTTGGCCCCGGTCACAAGGAGAATTTGCCACGCAAAAGGCACGAATGCTGGGCGGATTTTCAAGGCGTGATCACACCGCAACATCTGGGAAGCGTAGCGCACCCGTGGCCAACCTGTGGCGCGCCGCCGAAGATGCACACTTAAAATGTACCTGCAAAGATCTACTAGCAAATGGTTTGCCATGGGTTGCAGACGAACTTGTTCGGTGTGATCGCGCCGGCATGCGCCTATTCCCTCTGTCCGTCCTCTTTGTAGTGCGCACCGAAGGACGAAACTCCAGTGCGCCGCCGAAACGGACTTGTTCGGTGTGATCGTGCCAGCACGCGCCTATTCCCTCCGTCCGTCCTCTTTGTAGTGCGCGCCGAAGGACGAAACTCCAGTGCGCCGCCGTCGCGTCTGATCGCATAATGGCGGATCAGAATGTGACGGTGCAAATAGCCACGCCTCCCCTCCACGTTTTCTGGCACGTATGGCCGGGGCCTTTGTGAGCTACTAGCATTAAAGTTGTGAGTGAGCAATTTGGCTACTGTATAAATTAGTTTGTTCTAGAGTCATCCTTCCTGAGCTAAGACAAGAATGCGTGAGCCGGAGGCTGAAAAACTGTGAGCTACCTCACGCTAACTCAGCTTAGAGGGAACACCGGCAAGTCACTGATTTCCTCCTACGTAACTCCTCAAACCCTGGAGTCATGCCTATTTTTAGTCTATTAATTGTTAGCACTGGGAATGTATAAACTGAAGCAGAATTATTGTTTTAACATTCAGCAGCTCTGACCTGCTTATAATGAACACCTTTCTTTAATAAATTATTTCCTTAAACATCTCTTTATTTCCTTTGAACTATTATGCCGGAGAGCACCTAAAGGGGGATTCCCCCCTCCCCACAATCACATAGAAAACCCCACCCTGAGCCAAGAGGTATCTTGCACGGGTAGAGCTGTTTGGGTAGGTGGGTGGAATGCTACTACCCCTTTGGGGGACACCAGCTGGGAGCTTAAAAATTAAAATTAAAATCCTTGCTGTGGCTTCGGTTCAGAGTTCCATCCCAGTCAAAGCTAAGCATTTTCCAGGTCTGTTGATTTTAATGGGAGAGATTTAAGGAGATGCTTCATTTTCCCACTGAAGTCAGCAAGAGGATAAAGCACAGAACGTTGACTGAGTAGTGAGCTAAATTAAAACACGTATCCACCATGTCTCTTTTGACAAAAGGCAAGCTGATAGTGGAGAGCTAGCACATAAATACGTAAGGATTCAGGAAAAGGTTATTATTTTTTTGCAATTAAGGAGGAGTCCCTTGGTTTCTTACAATGGCATAATAAACTCTACTGGAATCAGTGGGTTGGACTAAGGGCAAGCAGAAATGCCAGCAAAAGACCACAGTTGCACTGTTGCTGGGAGTATGTCCTGTTGTAACTCTGCACTCAGGCCCAAGCAGGTTTCCTCCGAAGCAGTATCTTAGCCTGGGATTGGCCAGATATGAGGCTACAAGTTTGAGCAAGGATTTGGAGCTAGTGCCTGGTGGACCAGTCAATCCACCCCACTATACCATCACCGTCACTGCACCTAAAGGACGTTTTGGCGAGGCCCTGAGGAAGAACTTGGGAATGTTTAGAAGATCCTGGAGAAGAACTGAGCTGAGTCATCTTGGACTTATGTTTAGTAATTGATTGAGCGCCACTATTTTAATGTTGGATGTTTTTATTATGTATTATATGTTTTAATTATGGCTCGGTTTTACCTTGCCCTTGTGAGCCGCCCTGAGCCCATTGGGGAGGGCGGGATATAAATATGAAAAATAAATAAATAAATCCAGCAAGGTTGTCTTTCCAGGCCTTAGCCTAAATATGCTGAGAGGTCATTGACTCTAGCTGCACCACCAACAGGTGCTGAGGTTCCTGAGGCTGCACTGTGCTCTGGCCAGGATCCTGCAAGGAAGTACCCCCATTTGTGCACTGTTCAACAGTTGGGATACTTGCAGCCAGTGTGTTACTTCTGCCACTGCCATTCCTGCATAATGGGAGAGGATCCTGGGGGGCTACAGGCCCAGGTTCGAGCCCTGTGTGGTGGAGACTTGGCAGAAATCTCAAGGGCCAGTGGCAAGGTATTCTTTGCAAGCTCTAGAGTTTTTGCCCAAATACCAGAGTGTCACCCGAAAGTCACTAGTGTGATGACATCACTTCTGGTGCAATGCTGGCAATGTGGCCTAGGCTTTCTTCTTTCTCCCATAAGTCCCTCTGCCGGCCAGCTGATTGGAGGCTGGGGGGCAGGGCCTGGTGGCAGGGGACCCCCACCTTTACCAGGGGGTCTGGCAACCCGACTCATAAACTTGCTCCTCATTTAGACTCTACCAACTTTGGTCCCGGTCACACGGGCCAGAAAATGCAGGAGGGAAGCATGCCTGTTTGCCCTGGAGCAAAGTAACGCACGGCAGCCCGATCACATGTCCCATGGAGGTCCCATGGGTATGCCGTTAGGTGCCGATCACATGGCTATCCTGCAGCGTGGCAAAGAAGCAGCGCAGCGCGATCACACTGCCAATCGCTAGGCACCACTTCCATGGCAAACAGGAATTTTTTTCCCTCACCACAGTGTGCGCATGTGCTGGTGGGCGTTGGTGAACATCCTGTGGAGACTTTTTTAAAAAAACCCATCCAGTTTGCGATGGGACATGGGCGGGCGCCAGATGCCACGGGATTCAAGCGGAAACACGATCAGATGCCCGCCCTTGCCCCGCATTTTCTGGAAACTAGCACATCGTATGTACTAGTTTTTTACTCCGTATCTTCGGCAAGAAGCCACGGGTTAGCCACGGGTGCATTACGCTTCCCAGATGTTGCGGTGTGATCGCGCCCGGAAAATCCACCTATCATCCGTATCTTTAGCGTGGCAAATGCTCTGTGTGAACGGGACCCTAGTTACATTGATCCACACTGCTACTATACTCCATACTGTGCTAGCTCAATAAGCTCTCCGTGGGACTGCCTTTGAAGATGTCTCAGAAGCTTTAAGTGGTGCAAGATTTAGCAGTGAGACACCTGCCTGATATAGGTCACTCACAACATGTAACTTGGGTTTCCAACCTTCAAGTAGGGCCTGGAGATCTCCTGGAATTACGATTGTTTTCCAGAGTACAGAGATCAGTTTCCCTGGAAGGTACAGCAGGTTCAGTTGGCAGAATCTATGGCAAGGCTGTCAACCATGCAGCCCAGGGGCCGGAACCAGCCCTTCCAGGGCTCTTATCCAGTCTGCAAGCAACTGGTGTGAGAGAGGGAAGGCAGGAGGCTGCTTGGGGGGGAGCAGGCGCACAGGCATACACAATGAGGTGTGTGTGGTCAAAGCTGTCAAGGAAAGAAAGGAAATGGCTAGGGGGCGGGTATGGTATCCTTTTGAAAAAAACTAGTCTTGCATAAGATTAAATACATTTATTGGGACTTTTGTGGATTCCCCAGTAAATCGATTGCTTTAACTCCTGGGAATCAATTACTTTTGTTTATATTTTGAGTGAAAAATAATATCGTTAATCAAGTTTGCCTGTGTCATTTATAAAGTTTATATCTCCAGTACCTGGCATTTCATTTTATGGCAGACTTGGCCCGGACCGAAAAAATATCTTTTATGTCAGATCCAGCCCTCATAACAAATGAATTTGACACCTCTGGTCTATGGTATACCATAGAGTCTAGGAGAAACAGAAGTCCTAGCATGCTATCACACCCTGGTAAGTTGTCTCTGCTTCCCAAACTTCACCCTCCTCTGGTACATCTCCCAAATCTCCAGAAGTTTCCCATTCCAGCGTGGCAGTCCTATGTAATTGCAGTCCTGCATCAAAGGCACTGTTTATCTATTTGCTTCCAGGCCCACTTTAAAGTACTGGTAGGGTAGCCTGCTCCTGTCTGGTCACCCCCCAGAAGCACTGGGGGGTACATAAATTGGCATCACCCAAAGCCATGAGATAACTTCCAGGTCCATACCTCAAAGCAACGTCATAGTGATGCATGGCACTCAAGGAATTCCCCAGATCTCTGTTTTTTTACCATAGAGATTTGGGAAATTCCTAGAATGTTGTGTGACACCATGACATCACGTTGGGGTACGAACTCAGACACATGTGACAGTGCCCTCCCCTCTGCTCCTGATGCTCTGCTAAGTACCTGTGAGAGCCTGGGGCTTGAAGGTGGGAGGTTGTTCGCCAAAACATGTAAGCCTAGATGCTATTCATTGCCTTTAAAGCCCTTCATGGCCGATGGCCCTCATACTTATTGCACCATATCTCCTGGTATGTTCCCATTCACCAGTTACATTCTTCAGACAGACTCCTTATGGCAGCCTCTCTTAGGACTGTCCACACAGCAACAGTCCTTCGGGATTACTTACTAGAGTGGGTGCAGAGGATGCCTTCAATCGCTATATTAAGGGAGGCGGGTAAAAGTTTTATTCCACAGAGAATTTTGGCGAAGGGTAGATGACTTTGGCAGATTTGGCTGTGATTTTTAATTCTGCGCATTTTAAATTCTCTGCTTTTATAGCTCCATGCATTTTTAATCTTGTTCATAGGACTGTGATGTTCGTTGGCTGCCTTGAGTCTGCCTCAACAAGGTGGGATATAAATGCTTTAAATAAATACATAAACTCTCCGATGAACTGTGCCCTCGGACTCTCAGCTTTTCAAGAAAGAAGTTTCTAGTCTGTTGCCCAAAGTCGAATTGACCAGTCAGCCAATATTTCCCCATCCCTTCACAGATGCTTGTGTGTTCTTTTTGGGGGTTGCCAATTTCCAGGTGGTGGCTGGAGATCTCCTGGGATTACAACTGATCTCCAGGCGACAAAGACCAGTTCACCTGGAGAAAATGGCCACTTCGGAAGGTGGACTCTATGGCACTAGACTCCAATGAAGTCCCGCCCCTTCCCTAACTCAGGCTTCGCCCCCAAAATCTCCAGGTATCTCTCAACCTGGAGCTGGCAACCCTATTCATGTTGTAGTAGTTGCCTGCCTCTTTCCTATGTGTTTCACTTTGGCTTCTTTTGGTGTTTTTATAGCTAACCCTCAAACACAAATCCTAGAACCTGTTAGATCTACACCGGCTACGTTCAGAGACATAAAAGGGTAGCACGTGAGCAGAGCTCTGTTCAAGAGAATCCAAAATATCCACCATCTCTCACTCATGTATAAAAGCGGCTCGTTTCCACAGGGATTCCAGCTCTGCCAGTATTAAGCTTTTCCTCCCCTTGGATATGAACAGCAGTGACTTTTCTACATTTCTGCACATAAATTTTTAATCACAGCCTCTTCCTCACTGCTGGTGATTGAGTTCCCTACCACAGCTAATGGCATTTCTTGTAATATTCATCCGTTTAAAATATGTATGTAGATGCCATATCTTATTTTTCAAGGGGCGCTCGTATAAGGCCACGAGCAAGTCCTCATAGCGCTATGTGACGTTAAACTACAGTGCGTTCTCCTTGTGTTTGATCATCGGGGCCGTCGTAAAATACAAGTCTCCATGTCTCAACCAGGCAGTGTTTTACACCAGGCTGGTAGGAGAAGCCTGGGTGGCATTATGCCACCTGCCTCAGTCAGAATCCAAATGAAAGCGGGGTCATAAATTGCCTTTGACTTCAATAGGAGCCGGGCTGCGTGCTGAAATGTATGCCCTCTGGCTGGAATATATTCAAGGGAAGATGCACCTCAAAAAAGTCAGAAGGGTCAATCTGTTATAGGTGAATTAATTTTTAAAGAAGAAGCGTTCAGGAGGCCATGATTTAATATCCCCAGAGTAATTACTTTACTAAACGATTCCTTGAACTGGGCAGGTTTGCACCAGAAGGGTCAGATTACCCCGTGCTCTAGCTAAGATGAAGAGTAGGATTCCAAAAAAAATTGGGTCCCTTGCTAGAGGCTGAGATATCAGGAGTAGTTAGGAACGCCAGCCTCCAGGAGGAACCTGGGGATCAATGCTCCCTCTAAACTGTGAGCAAAGAAGCGTTCAGGAGGCCATGATTTAATATCCCCAGAGTAATTACTTTACTAAACGATTCCTTGAACTGGGCAGGTTTGCACCAGAAGGGTCAGATTACCCCGTGCTCTAGCTAAGCTGAAGAGTAGGATTGCTAAGGGGGACGTGGCTAAGGGGGACGTGGCAACCCTAGGTGTAGTTAGGATTCAACACACAGAGACATACACCAGAATGTTCACAGGTACTCTTTGTGGAGAGCCATTTTATTCACAGAATGGTGAATGAAAAGGGAAGCATTGCTGAGAACCGGTTTGTTCCAGCATTGTGGTGTCCAAGGCTATCAAGAACAGGGGCACAGAGTTCCCTGGGCCCAGGGCTATTTTTGGGCAGGAACGCACAGGAACGGAGTTCCGGCTGGCTCCTGAGTTGGCTTGCACCAGAAGGGTCAGATTACCCCGTGCTCTAGCTAAGCTGAAGAGTAGGATTGCTAAGGGGGACGTGGCTAAGGGGGACGTGGCAACCCTAGGTGTAGTTAGGATTCAACACACAGAGACATACACCAGAATGTTCACAGGTACTCTTTGTGGAGAGCCATTTTATTCACAGAATGGTGAATGAAAAGGGAAGCATTGCTGAGAACCAGTTTGTTCCAGCATTGTGGTGTCCAAGGCTACCAAGAGGGGGGGAGGAACAGGGCCACAGAGTTCCCTGGGCCCACATTGCTCTGGGGTGGTCCAATCCCACAATTGACTCTCATGCACTTGCCCAGCAGTGTCTGAGGTCTTTGCTATATTTTTCCAGTTGAAGGAAGAGTTAAAGTGAGTATTTATGAATTGCTAGAGAGTGGCTTTCCATCCTCTGTTCCATTAGGAATTGGTGAATTCCCTTCTTCCCTCCCTCTCACCTTTCTCTCCCTCTCTCCTTTCAGGGACCACCTTTTCCCAGTAGCCTATGGTGGCTCTCAACAGCCCTTCAAGTTTCTTGTAATTCTTATCATTCAGTTTTAGTGTCGAAGCAATACCACTCCCAGCTCTGCAAGTCCCAGGTTCAATCCCCAGCACCTCCAGGTAAAAGAACCAGGCTGGAGGTGATGCAAAAGGCCTCCACCTGAGGTCCTGGTGAGCTGCTGCCAGCCTGAGGAGACAACCCTGCCGTTGATGGAGTCCGGGACTGAGCCAGTGGTCTGATTCAGCATATGGCAGTTTCAAGGGTTCACCTGGTTCTCCCAACCCATTAAGCTGCTACCGTAGGAACTAAATGAAGCAAACACATATGAATGCATCTTCCTAACGCTTGGCTCTGGTTGTAACAAAGTTATGCATTCCGTAGACTTTCCAAAACAGGTTGCAAGCAAAGACGTCTTCCCCATCCCAGTTTGGAGTGGGTTTCATTTACTTGGATTGTTGCAATTCACCAAGAGGGGAGCACTCATCCAGGTAGGGATGAATAGATCCCCCTCTCATTCTGTCTCTTTATTGTATTGTGGGTTCACTCTGCTTTGAGGGCAACTCCAGTTTAAAAGGGAGGGTTTCTGAATGAATTCCAGAATCGGTGCATGCTTGTGCTGCCGCTTTTGGTTTCTTTGGCTAATTGCCATGTTTGTCTCCTTCCCTTCTGCATTACTAAATTACCAAAACAGCCCAAACAAAGAGCAATTTTTGATCCAACCGGTAGGTATGATCCTCTCAAAAATATTTTATGCGTGGAGTCTCAGGCACATGCATCCTTGAGCAGTGGTAAAAGAGCACACAAAAGGAATCTTGATACCAGCATCTTGTGCTGTTTTCTCAGTGCACCCGAAACATGCACGTGCCGATCGCTGAAGCACTGCCGATAAATACTCTTTGATACTATCAGTCATATGATCACAGCAAGGCTGCCTTTCCTTTTTTGTATCATTTTATCGTGTGTGCGCCTCAATATCAGACAGAGGGGAGAAGTAAGACACAACAGAACTGAAATATATACAAAATGGGGAAAGTGGGGGAATTAAAAGCACATCACTTGTACTCTGGAAACAAGACCAGGCAATTCAAAAATCTGGTGGGGATTTTGAATGAGAATTCGAGAAGCATCCTTAACGTCAACAGTGGGCCCAACATCCTAATTGCAGGGCATTCATCTCTACTTCCCTGGGGTCACGTGACTAATTATTTGTTTTTCCTGGCTTCATCTCCACGGACCTGCCTGAGATGAATGTTTTCCTACCAGCCCCGTCAGGTCGTTCATCAATAAGGGTTAATGCTTCCCGAGGTTTCACATACCTTTGGGCTGGCAGGCCTGTCCGCTGTATCCGGGACAGCACTTCCACTCCAGTGATGTCACGATCATGTGTTTGAGCCGGTAAGCTTGGTGAGTCCTTGACTGAGAGCTGCAAGGTGATTTGGGGAAGCAAAACGTTAGTGGGGGTCTGTCTCAGATGAATGGACGTGATACAGGATGATACATCAGTAATAGGCCACAGAGGGATTAGTTTTGAAGTCTATTGATTTCATTTCATACAAGACCACAAGTGGATGCTTTGTACAGAACGGCCTTGTGTCAAAGCAAGGGAAAAATAAAGTCTTCAGGAGCGCAGCTGAAATTAATATCGGGGGGGGATTTGAGTTTGGTCAAATTTCATTCATTTATTTAGATTCAGGTGGGTAGCTGTGTTGGCCTGAAGGCAGCAGAACGAAGTTTGAGTCCTGGGGCACCTTTAAGACCAACAAAGTTTAATTCTGGGTATAAACAGTGTGCATGCACACGAAGGTTTATACTCAGAATCAGGGGTCGTTTCGTAGAAAAAGAGCTAGGGGAACTCATTAGCAAAAATCATTAGCATATGCCACACCCCCTGACATCACTGGAAGTGTTGGGGGCCCGGCAGTGGACTTGCAAGGCCGGCGGGAGTGCGAGGAAGCCCCGCCAAGGCCCTCCCTGGCCCCAGGCAGGCAGGGGTGGGGAGAGGCGGGG
>NW_015173179.1:197938-199575 GCF_001447785.1 Gekko japonicus | reverse complement strand
GTGGGGAGAGGCGGGGAGGAAGCATCTTACCCTCCCTCTTCTCCTGCCTCCTCCTGGCTGAATGAGGGCCGGAAGCGGGGCGGCCAGAAGCAGGGGCGGGGCTTCGTCATGTGCCCCGCCCCCGTACCTCACCCGGGGGAACTGCGATCCCCCGCGATCCCTCCCAAATTGACCCCTGCTCGTAATTAAACTTTTGTTGGTCTTAAAGGTGCCCCAGGACTCAAACTTTGTCCTATTCATTTATTTAGTGATTTATACCCCACTTTTCTTCCCACTGGGGACCCAAAGCAGCTCACAATGTTCTCCCTTCCTTCATTTTATCCTCCCAAAAACCCTTTGGGATACGTTAGGTTGAGTGTGACTGCCCCAAGCTCATTTAGCAAGCTTCCAATGCAGAGCAGGGATTTGAACCTGGGTCTCCCAGATCCTATTCTGACACTCTAACCACAGCCCCACCCGAGTCCTTTGTTGACATTGTCATCCAGTTTTAGCAATTTGGAATGCGGGTAGTTTTGGAGGCTTGCAATGAATAGGTGTAATGCCACTTTGAGCATGAGGAGATGTGGGGCCACAGACTGACAGCCTAGTGGGGCCAGTTGCATGTGTTTACCCTCGTCCGGTCAATGGGTGCAGGGCAAGAATGCAGCCTCCTATTCTCTTTCCACAGCACAGGCATAGAAAAACAAGATATTATTCAGTTGGAGGGCTTCTGAAATTCTCCTTGTTACAATTTTCCCCTGGACGTGGGAGTTCTGAATTACCTGTCTTGTTTCCGAAGCAGAACTGATGCATGAGAAATCTTCCATTGTTTCAGTTTTTTTAAAAAAAATTCAAAATTGTTTACAGAACACCATGCATGCAAATCAGATCAAGTTTCCTTCCATTCATTTGTGTCTTTCCCCCCTCTGCATTATTAACAGGCACTCGTGCATTAATAACGCACTACAAACATTCAATCATAATGTGATTTTACGTAAGCTGTATCAATACTCTTTTTGAGTTTGGTTATACCAGAAAGAATTTTGATAGCCCCTCTTTTTGTGCAGTGCTCTGTCGATGGCCATATGGGCACATGCACATTGGTATACATACATACATGCACATAAGTACATGCACATAAGTAAATGCACATAAGTACATGCACATAACATGTAGTGGTTAAGTGTGCGGACTCTAATCTCGGAGAACCGGGTTTGATTCCCATAACGCACTACAAACATTCAATCATAATGTGATTTTACGTAAGCTGTATCAATACTCTTTTTGAGTTTGGTTATACCAGAAAGAATTTTGATAGCCCCTCTTTTTGTGCAGTGCTCTGTCGATGGCCATATGGGCACATGCACATTGGTATACATACATACATGCACATAAGTACATGCACATAAGTAATTGCACATAAGTACATGCACATAACATACATACATGCACATAAGTAAAACAGAGGAAAGAAAAGATGCAATTGGTTTTTTTTTAAAAAGATGGGAGTTGCAGAGTGCCCATGCTCCAGTTCTGGAATTCATTTCAGAAATTCTTCTTTCAGGAAGGGCCACCCCACAGAACAAAAACAGAAGAAAATGGGGGAAACCTGCTTGTTCTTACCATTCAGTCATGTAACACCCCTCATACCCTTACTC
>NW_015173179.1:195168-197916 GCF_001447785.1 Gekko japonicus | reverse complement strand
TCCAGGAGTCCATACTCTTGGATACACTCCATGTGGAAGGGTGACCATAGCTGCCAACCTCCAGGTGGGACCTGGGGAACTCCCAAGCTTACAGCTTATCTGTAAACTACAAAGATCAGCTGCCCTGGACAAAATGATTGCTTTAGAGGGTGGACTCTATGGCATTATACCCCGCTCAGGTCCCTTCCCAGGCTCCCTTCCCAAATCTCCAGGAATTTCCCAACCTGGAGTTGGCAACCATGCCAAGGCTCTGCTGAACTGTTGCCGTAACCTCAACTTGCGGGTTCTGTGGGGCAGAACTTGGAATGAATCTTGCAATAATTCAAAGAGAATAAAACATTTTTACTTTTCATCTAACTTCATCTCATGTAACAAAAACATAGAACTTAGTAACACAACAGAGCAGTGATCTTTCAAAGTCCAAAGAATTAACTTTCCCCTCCTTCACAGCTTGTCACCCCCAAAGTCCATCTCTTTCCTCTTGCTGGTGGCCCAGGATTTTTCCCCATGAACACTCTTTGCACCAGCTTCAAAGATGAGGCTCCCAAATGAACACCCCATTGGATAACACAGCCCTGAAACAAGGCGTCGAGAGCCTATGATTAAGGTTCAAGCTCCCCAGCAGGGCAGTCTTGCTTCCCTCCTTTCCTTTCCACACATCCCGCACCCTTCTGCATCCAAAGGCTCCACCCCTTCCTGGCTCACTCCATTCCTAGCTAGGGGTCACACCACCACTGATCACGGAATGAGTGGGAGGTATCATTTACTGGGCAGGTGTGGGGGAATGATGGGACTAGGCAGTTTAGGGCACAGCAAATGGCACAACCATGCGTTGCCAGTGAGGGCTCGGCTCCTCACAAAACACAATATCAACAAACATACTAAATAACAAACTAGATCTTGAACAGTTCCCATATTCAGCCGCTTGCTCATCTGAAGGCACAAGAGCTAAAAGGCCAAAAGCCCTTCTGGCTTGAACCAAATGGCTCCTGCCCCTGACTATGCCTATAGTACCAGCAACAAGAAGGGGAAAGCAAATGCTCAGCAAGATGGTGGCAAAGATGTTCCTCCCTGATGGAGCATGTCCTAAGAGAGCCAAGTGTGGTACAGGCGTTAATGTGGGACTTATGCGGTGGCTCAAGTGGTTAAGATGCTGAACTGCAGGCTGTGGAAGGTTGGTAGTTCAGCAGTTTGAGACCCAAGTGTGCCGCATGACGGAGTGAGCTCCCGTCTCTAGTTCCAGCTCCTGCCAACCTAGCAATTAGAAAGCAAGAAATTGCAAGTAGATCAATAGGTACCACTTCAGTGGGAAGGTAACAGCATTCCGTGCGCCTTGGTGTTTAGTCATGCCAGTCACATGACCATGGAAACATCTTCGGACAGCGCTGGCTCTTCGGCTTTGAAACGGAGATGAGCACCGCAACCCTAGAGTCGGATTCGACTGGCTTTCGAGCAAGGGAACCCTTTACCTTTTACTGATGCCTGGGAGGCCCTGACCTGGATGGCCCAGGCTAGCCTGATCTCATCAGAACTCAAAAGCTAAGCAGGGTCAGCCCTGGGTAGTATTTGGATGGGAGACCTCCAAGGAACATCAGGGTTGTGACCAGTGTTCCCTCTAAGCTGAGTTAGTGTGAGCTGCCTCACAGTTTTTTAGCCTCCAGCTCACACTTTTTTGTCTCAGCTCAGGAAGGATGGCTCCAGAGCAAACTAATTCACACCTTTAATGCAGTTCACACCTTTAATGTCAGTAGCTCACAAAGTAGAATTTTTGCTCACAAGACTCCACAGCTTAGAGGGAGCATTGGTTGTGACGTAGAGCTGGCAAGTCATCTCTGAACATCTCTTGCCTTAAAAACCCCTGTGAGGTTGCTAGAAATCAGCTGTGACTTGACGGTATTTTCTACCACCACAATGCCAGGGAAATGCAGGTTCAAATACCCACTCAGTCGCCAAGCTCACAAAGTGACCTCTCTTTCAGTGTGACCCCGATCTCCTTGGAGGAAGAGCAGGGTAAAAATGAGATAGATACATCAATAACTTTGCTTTGTTGCACCTGGCCGTGGGGATCGGGTCCCCATTATGAAGTGCAGCGGGGAAGAACGCAGATGCTCACCAGAGAAATGAGTCGACGGTGACCAGCACCACAGGAAAGGGTTATGCTCATTTCTTATTGGGGGAAAAAATCTCATTAGAAACTAGAGGGAGAAAATGATATCTGGAATTAAAAAAAACAAATTACATGCAAAGTCATCTTTCTCCGCGTCCTTGCACAAGACTTCTTTTGTTTGCATTATCATTTTTTCATCTACATGGGGGAAAAATGCACACACTGGAGTGCGCTTGGGTGAGAGCAAACTGGGTAAATATTCATTTTTAAGTAGCTACAATTATGCCTTCAGCGTTGGCATGACTGTGAATAAGGAGCCAGGCAAATGTGTGTCATTATGAAGAAGAAATTGGGTCCCAAGATATTTGTGTCCACTTGACCGTGTCTCCTCAAGTGAGGCCCCACAAGCCAACTCTGGATTCCTGAGTCACATATCATTAGTGCCGACACGACACAACTGACCTTTTCCCTAAGGTTTTGCTCGCACTCCAGGCTTATTCCTTATCAGTGGGGCTCACTCAGGACTGAGCCATGAAAGCACAAATAGTGTGTAACCCCCTAGCTGGGAATGGAATGAGCCAGGAAGGGGTAGAGCCTGTAGATGCAGAAGGGTGCAGACCTTGTGGAAAGCTGAAGAGGGA
>NW_015173179.1:187852-195013 GCF_001447785.1 Gekko japonicus | reverse complement strand
GAGGTCCAGCAGTGGGGCCAGAACACTAGAAGCTCTCCCACTGTTACCCCCCCCCCAAGGCACCAAGAATACAATGCATCACTTTCCCCAAACTGAGAGCGCCATTCATTGATTAGTGCCAGTGATTTGTGATTAGTTTAAGTTTAAGGTAACTACAACTTCTGTATGGAAACTGTTAAGGAAGGGAGAATCTTGTTCAAAATTGTAAATTTTGGAATTATTGTTTCAGGGCTGTGTCATCTAGTGGGGAGTTCAACTAGGACCCTCATTTTGGAAGCTGGTGCACAAAGTGTTCGGCTGGAGACTTCTTGACCCGACAACAAGAGGAAAAGAATGGACTTTGGAGGGTGACAAGCTGTGAAGGAGGGAGAAGTTAATAGTTTGGACTTTAAAAGATGCCTGTTCTGTTGTGTTACTAAGTTCTATATTTTTGTTACATGACGTTAATTGAAAAGTGAAAAATGTTTTATTCTCTCTGGATGATTGCAAGATTCAGAACCCACAAGCTTAGGTTGCAAGCGCACCTGGGATGTATCAGTTCCTCTAGCATATAGACAGGCCCCGACTTGGATGGCCCATAGCAGCACTTGTGGGAAATCACCCCTTGTTTAACGTAACTACAACTTCTGTATGGAAACTGTTAAGGAAGGGAGAATCTTGTTCAAAATTGTAAATTTTGGAATTATTGTTTCAGGGCTGTGTCATCTAGTGGGGAGTTCAACTAGGACCCTCATTTTGGAAGCTGGTGCACAAAGTGTTCGGCTGGAGACTTCTTGACCCGACAACAAGAGGAAAAGAATGGACTTTGGAGGGTGACAAGCTGTGAAGGAGGGAGAAGTTAATAGTTTGGACTTTAAAAGATGCCTGTTCTGTTGTGTTACTAAGTTCTATATTTTTGCTACATGATGTTAATTGAAAAGTGAAAAATGTATTATTCTCTCTGAATGATTGCAAGATTCAGAACCCACAAGCTTAGGTTGCAAGCGCACCTGGGATGTATCCGTTCCTCTAGCATATAGACAGGCCCCGACTTGGATGGCCCAGGCTAGCCTGACCCTACCAGAGCTCGGAAGCTAAGCAGGGTCGGCCCTGGTTATTACTTGGGTGGGAGACCACTAAGGAAGTCCCGGTTGCGACAGAGGCAGGCAGTGGCAAATCACCTCTGAACGTCTCTTGCCTTGAAAACACCGATGGGGTCACCATAAGTTGGGTGTGATTTGACAGCAAAACAAGAACAAGCATATAGATGAGTTATCGCTGAGCACCGTTACAGTGAAGGACTGAATTAGATGTGACCGTGGAAGACATCTTTGTTTCATGTGACATTCAGATATAAAGTGAGGGGATTTTTTAACATCATGTGGCTGAGGGGAGAAGATTCCCCACCCTTCTCCCACCTTTTTCCCCTGTATGGTCCGTGGTGTGAGCTCCTTTTCCTCCTGAGCCCAGCTAACTGCATTCCTCTTTGGAAATTAAAACTAAAACTGGGGTAGTGCCAAGGCTTAGAGGCTGAGCATCTGCTTTGCATGTAGGAGGCACCAGGTCCAGTCCCTAGCATCTTGGGTTAGAATATCAAGGGCTAAAGTGGGTTGCCCTGACCTGGATGGCCCAGGCTAGCCCGATCTTATGAGATCTTGGAAACGAAGCAAGGTTGGCACGGGCCAGAATTTGGGTGTGAGGTCTCCAAGGAAGTCCAGGGTTCCTACGCAGAGGCAGGCAATTGCAAACCACCTCTGAGTATCTCTTGCCATGAAAACCTATGGGGTTGCCATAAGATGACTGCGACTTGATGGCACTTTTCACCCTCACCACCGCAAAGCAGGTTTTGTTACCAAGTGTGGAGAGCTACCGCCAACCGCCATGCTTCTTAATAGGGTTGCCAGCCTCCACACGGAGACTGGAACTCTCCCAGAATTAGAGCTGATATCCAGGCAACAAAGATCAGCTCTCCTGGAGGGAAAAAAGAAAAGCAATTTCGGAGGGCAACGTCTAGGTGCCTCATAGATCCTAGGTGAAACCCCTCCCTACGTTTCGACCTCAACAGGCACCAGCCCCAAATCTCTCTGCATTTCTCAGGCTGGAGTTGGCAACCCTATTCCTTGATGAGTAGGGCTGCCAATTTCTATCATACCTTTATGCCACGCTTCCTGCACAGACGCCGTGTGCAGGGTTATCCTCTCTTCACCACAACCCTACAAGGTAGAGGTTAGCATGAAATCACCCTGTGAACTTCATAGCGGGATGGGAATTTGAAAGCAGGCCTCCATGTTGCAGAGGACAGGGTTTCGGAAGGGACCTCAGCAATGTTCCCTCTAAGCCGTGGAGTCTCATGAGCAAAAATTCTACTTTGTGAGCTGCTGGCATCAATGTTGTGAGCGAGCGATTTGGCTGCTGCATAAACTAGTTTGCTCTGGAGCCATCCTTCCTGAGCTAAGACAAAAATGTCTGAGCCAGAGGTTAAAAACTGTGAGCTAGCTCACACTAACTCAGCTTAGAGGGAACACTGGACCTCAGTGGGGTATCATGCCATAGAGTCCACCTTCCAAAGCAGCCATGTCCTCCAGAGGAAGTGATCACTGTGGTCAGGAGATCAATTGGTAATACCTGGAGATCTTCAGGCCCCACCTGGAGGTTGGTAACCCTATGCAACTCTAACATCCAACCACTATACCACATGGTACAGAAAGCCCAGACAGTTGTAGGAAATAACATATTTAACATAATGTGTGACATACATTTTTATGCTAATACACATCTTTGGCAACTGCATTTGCCACTAAGGGGAAAAAAACTGAGAAGTATGTCATTTTTAGATAAGTCTTTTACCAGCTCAGTATTTCAGTGGGATTTCCCTCCTTCATTACCATTTAAAGCCCTTTAACATATAGATCCAGCTCTGTAAGAATAAATAAGATGCTTAGATTGCCACGGATTGTAAATCTGCCGTCCCTGGCTCCATAAGTTAAAGTCGGCATTCAGACTCATAAACTCCAAGAAGAAAATGTTCGGAGAAACAGACGTGTTCAAACACAGGATGGCTCTGGAATCAAATTTTCTATTAATCTTGGTTGGTGAATATCACAGACCAAAGAGGAGAGTTGAAGATTGAAAAGGTTTTGAGGTTTATGAGAGGAGATGGACTGGATTTTAAATTGCTCCTGGACTTTTCCATCATGTTTTATCTGCATGCAAACCTGCCACCTAGTGGAAAATGGGAAGCTGAATGCACTGGTAGTGAAATGATGAGGGGAACTCTTCCTTCTCTTCCATAGAATTTGAGAGCTGATAACTGTGTTCTTTACTCTGACCTGGATAGCCCAGGCTAGCCTGATCTTATCAGTTCTTGAAAGATAATCAGGGTCAGCCCTAGTTAGTACTTGGATGGGAGACCACCAAGGAAGTCTGGGGTTGCTACACAGAGCCAGATGATGGCACACCACCTCTGACGGTCTCTTGCCTTGAAAACCCTGCAGGGTCGCCCTAAGTCAGTTACAACTTGATGGGGGGGGGACTTTCTTAACTTTGGCATCTTATTCTCATCTAGCCAACTCCACTGGGCCCAAGTTTTCAGTTCAGGAATGAGGAACCAGATGGCATGGCTCCAAACACAGAGCCAATTTGGTGTAATGGTTAAATGTGCGGACTCTAATCTGGGAGAACCGGGTTTGATTCCCCACTCCTCCACTTGCACCTGCTGGATGACCTTGGGCAAGCCATAGTTCTGTCAGAGGCGTTCTTGAAAAAGAGCTGTTTCTGTCAAGAGCTCTCTCAGCCCCACCGACCTCACAGGGTGTCTGTTGTGGGGAGGGGAAGGGAAAGGAGTTTGTAAGCTGCTCTGAGACACCTTTGGGTAGTGAAGGGCGGGGTATAAATCCAATCTCTTCTTCTTCCTAATTGAGCCTGCCTGCCTTTGAAATCATCAGGATCCAGCACTCAGAAGTGGTCCCACACCAGACAAATGTAGATAATCACTGTCATTTGTATATGGAGTTATAACAGCAGTTGTAGACACAGTCAACATGAGTTCGGCATTCTCCCGTTTTTTGTCATGATAGTCCTGTTTTTTTTCTAAAAGCTAATTTGTCGTAATTTGTGTGTGTGTGTGTGCAGAATGGAAATACTGCCTCTCTGGTGTGGATGGTCTTTGCACGACTATTTCACTGTGTTCTTGGGATGATGCGACTTTTGGCATATGTTGGAAAGCATCATTCCGGAGGTCAACCTCCAAACTGCTTGCAACTCCAAACTACATGCAGTGACCGTGGCAAGCAGTTTGGAGGCTGACATCCGGAATGATGCTTTCCAACACATGCCATATTCAAAATTACAGAGGTATCTTTCCAGTGCCCTAACCGGGATGGCCCAGACTAGCGCAATCTCGTCAGATCTCAGAAGCTCTGGTTAGTATTTTTTTTTATAAGTACCCAAAGGTACACTTTTATTAATTTTTCTTTTATAATCTACAATAAACAAATCTACACACTACAAACAGACACTCTACTACACATAAAATATATACCCAGAGTACAGTTACATTATATGCTTATATCCAATTACTTAATTAATAAAAACGCTCTATCAGACACTTTCCATTCTTCTGTCTTCTGTGTTCTCAAGTCCATTGCGCCATAGAGTTTTTGGACAAATGCTAGAGTGTCCCCTGCACAACATGCCTGGCATGATGATGTCATGCCAGGCACATCGAGTGCGATGGGGCTCTTCAGGGCCCTGCTCATGTGAGCGTCTGCCCATATAAGGGCATACAAGGCCTATAACAGACTTCAGAACTCATTCTGGGAACTCAGTTGACTCAGGTAGCCCAACTTGACTGTGCTCCAAAGGCCTATAAAGGCCTTCAGAGCTCACTTTCAGGCCAGCCAGACCCAGAGGTGGGCTCCAAAAGTACTTAAATACCTTCGGGCTCACTTCCAGTCAGGTGGCCCGACCAGGAAGTAAGCTACAAAGGCATTTAAATGCCTTCACAGCTCACTTGGGTCCCTGATGGTGGGCTCCAACAGCATTTAAATGCCTTTAGAGCTCACTTCTGGTCAGGCTGCCAACTGGGAAATAAGCTCCGAGGGTATTTAAATGTCACCTGAACCTTCCCACAAATCTCCATGGGAGGCAGTTCTCCTGTATAAAATATCATGTATTTCCTGAATATGTTCAGAATATGCTCAAGAAGAAGATGAAGAAGAAAAAGAAGAAAGTTGTCAATTTCTGGTTAACTATTTGGTCTAATTGTTTTCCTATTAATTGAGGCATGTTTCCTGATTATGCTGAGAAGAAAGCAGTCAGTTTTGATGGGTTCTTTGGCCTAACTGTTTTCCATATTTCATTACAATAAAATACAAAAACTTCCTCCTCATTTGACTTCATTTTTGACATGGAATCTAATATGTACAACAAATATGGGGGAAAAGGTAGGAAGACTCTTTCAAAAAAAAGAAGAAACGAGGCTGACTACAGAAATCTGTTTTTCATGTTCTAACTATGCAAATGATTTCCTATACTGACATGGGCAAGTAGAAAAGAGCAAGAGTCCAGGAGCACCTGAAAGACTAACAAAAATTTGTGGCAGAATATGAGCTTTTTGAGTCACTGGTCACTTCTTCAGCTACAGCTAGAATGTGCCTCTGAAGACTCACAAAAGCTCATCCCCTGCCATAAATTTTGTTAGTCTTTAAGGTGCAACTGGACTCTTGCGCTTGTCTACTGCTACAGACAGACTAACATGGCTACCCATCTTGACTTGGGCAAGTTATCTCTTCTCTGTGCTGCTGGTGGCATCTGTAAAACAGAGATAATTTCCTTATCCTGTAAGAGGCCTGTACATTTAAGCATTCCTTCCTTCCTTCCTTCCTTCCTTCCTTCCTTCCTTCCTTCCTTCCTGGTGGCTTACAAAGTCATACAAATCAATTAAAATACAGTAATGAGACATAATTCAAGCATTACAGTGTCATAGAATCAGAAACAGTAGCACATCCAGTTTGGCACTTTGAAGAAAGATTACTTACCAAATACTCTTTGGAAAAGGATGCCTTACTGGAAGGCAAAAGAGTGCAGGGGTTCTACCTATATCATCAGGCAGCCCTTTCCATCACAGGTGAGCTGTGGGAGAAAAGAGCTCAGGGCTTCACTAAGAATGTGTGGACCTCCCAAGGAGGACACAGCCAGATGGAGTCGTTGAGAAGGTCTTAAATGGCACGTGGCTTCATGCTCTTCACATGTGCATATCCAGGTCATGCGATACGTTAACGATTAGAACCCAGCATCGAATCCAACAGTTTCATGGCCAAGCAAATGGACCACCAGTGCATCCATTTCAAGACTGGTGCAGTGGGATCATGGTGGCCCACTCCAGCAAGGAGATGAGCAGGCCCATCCTGCATGAGGACGGCTTCAAGGGCAGCCCGTCCTGACTCAAGGGCAGAGAGATGTGCATTCCCAGCTTGTCATGATGTGTCGCCAAACTCTATCCAACCAGATAGATGTGTGCTGTTTTTTTTGTTTTGTCTTTGCAAACAGAGATGTGCATCTGTGGCTATCAGTTGTTCCTCCTAACTACACCTAGACTGAGACCAATATTTCCTTTACTTCCCCTTTCTCATTTTGCCTGCTTAAAGCACAGTCTTTCCTGTGGAGCGCCTGTTACATCTATAAAGATGAATGCAGTGAGGAGAAAGACCAAGCCTGCTAACTTGAAACCCCTTTCAGCACTGGGAATACAAGTGATCTTGGTGGGGGGAAAATACCCGAAGAATCATAAACAAGAGGAGAAGGAGGCATGGAAAGCAAAGAGCCAGGACTCAGAGCTGTCATATATCGAATCTACAGTCCAATGGCAGCTGTATTCCCCACCCTATTGCTCGAAATCCATTAACAGGAGTTGTGAAGAATTTAACAAGGATTAACTTGAAGAATTTAATGAGCTCAAACACTAAACTATAATCCCTCACCAAACAAGGTGAAGAAAAGATTAGGAACCTGTGCACATAAGGTCCAACATCATGTCCTCTATACACAGTGGAATAGAGACGTGGAATCTTCCTCCAGTTGACAAAGAACCTTAAGCAGAGACTATGCACATCCAAGCATATCAGTATGCTTTACTCGCATGACGTTGTTCTGGTTCATGCAGAGAGAGAGAGAGAGAGAGAG
>NW_015173179.1:184753-187494 GCF_001447785.1 Gekko japonicus | reverse complement strand
TTTATATCCCACCCTTCACTTGGAGTCTCAGAGCAGTTTACAAACCCTTTCCCTTCCCTTCCCCTCCCCACAACAGACACCCTGTGAGGTAGGTGGGGCTGAGAGAACTCTTTCAAGAACAGCTCTGACAAAACTATGGCTTGCCCAAGGTCATCCAGCAGCTGCAAGTGGAGGAGTGGGGAATCAAACCCAGTTCTCCCAGATTAGAGTCCACACAATTAACCACTACACCAAACCGGCTCTCAAGCAGAAGGGGCATATCAAGGAGGGACTTATCCATATCAAGGGGGACATAGGTATTTCAGATTTAAAACAGAGTACAGCCTCTGTGCCTTGACATCTGACACAGAGTTGATGGTATTAAAGCTTAGCAGAGCCCAGGTGCCTCTCTTAATGCTAAAGAAAACCATTCAAAAACAGACTGGGATCTGAGATATCCAAGGCCACAGAAAGGTAACCCCAGGGCCTAGGACAGGCTTGCCAGCCTCCAGGTGGCACCTGGAGATCTCCCGCTATTATAACTGATCTCCAGATGACCAAGATCAGTTCCCCTGGAGCAAATGGCTGCTCTGGGGGGGTTGGCTCTGTGGCATCGTAGCCTGCTGAGGCCCCTCCCCTCCCCAAACCCCGCCCTCCCCAGGCTCCACCTCCAAAATCTCCAGATATTTCCCAACCCAGAGCGGACAACCCTAGCCTAGGATAATACAGTCTTGGGCCCTTCTCCTGTGGCCAGCTGTGGTGTAGAGGTTGAGAGCGGCAGACTCTAATCTGGAGAACTGGGTTTGATTCCCCACTCTTCCACATGCAGCCAGCTGGGTGACTCTGGGTCAGTCACAGTTCTCTCAGAGCTCTCTGAGCCCCACCTACCTCACAGGGTGCCTATTGTGGGGAGAAGGGAAGGGAAGCTGCTCCAAGATTCCTTTGGGTAGTGAAGGGCGGGGTATAAAACCAACTCTTCTTCTTCTTCTTCTTCTTCTTCTTCTTCTTCTTCTTCTTCTTCTTCTTCTTCTTCTTCTTCTTCTCCTCCTCCTCCTCCTCCTCTCCCAAACATTGTCAGTAGAATATTAGCATAATAAATAGATTCTATAGGTAGCAGGAGGGTCTCCATCTTCCAGGTGGAGCCTGGAGTTCTCCTGGAATCAAAACTGATCTCCAGACTGCAAGGATGAATTCCTCCAGAGGAAATGGGAACTTTGGCAGTTGGACTCTCATATTCCTACTGATCTCCCTCCCCAGACTCTGCCTTTCCAGGCTCTGCCCGGAAATCTCCAGGAATTTCCCAGACTGGTTTTGGCATCCCTTTTTAGCGTCAATATTTAATGCTGATAAATTCATTAATAACCATGAATACTGATTCATTAGACAGGCAAGCAAGCTTCTTGTATGAATCTGCTTGCCAGTTCCTTGGAGGTCACAGGTGAGATGGGCATGACCTTGTTTGACCATGAGCCTTGGGCAATATGAATGAATGTGCTGAGTGCCCTCAGCAGTGTGGAGTCCCAGAGCACTTTTCTCCTTGAGGATGTCTAGCAGGTGCAATATTTTAAAAGTATTATTCTACAATGCAATGGAGGAAGGAGAATGTCTGCCCATGTCTGAAATCGAGACACCAAGATATATAGCCAAAATATATTGCCCACTAGATTGTTATGGGACTTCACTTGCTTTGTGGGATGCTTGCCAAAAAGGTCAGCCTACCACTGATCAACTGGATTGCCTGCGTGGAAAGCAAAGGCAGACCAGAAAAGATTGAGGCAATCAATCTGAAAAGTTCAGATATATGTATGAGATCACTGGAGTGGGGTAGGAGAAACCTAGCCCTTTCCCTTCTCCATCATATAATTCCCTCTTCGTGTAGGCACTACCACATGAAAAGGACCATGTGAGTCAGATGATAAGTCTATCAAGACCAACATGGTCTACTATGACTGGGTTTCAGATTGAGGTTTTTTGAGCTGCCTTAAACTGAATCAGACCCTTGGTCCATCAAAGTGAGTATTGTCTACTCAGACCCGCAGTGGCTCTCCAGGGTCTCAGGCTGAGGTCTTTCAATCACCTCCTACCTGGTCCTTTTAACTTGGAGATGTCGGGGATTGAACCTGGGACCTTCGGTGTGCAAAGCAGGTGCTCTGCCACTGAGCCAAAGCCCCTCCCTTCCTGCTCTTGGCACAAAGTGATGTGCTAGAATAGGCAGTGCCAAACAGAGAGCCTAGACAGCCAGGCACAGACTGCGGCAGCATGTGATGATAACAACAGCATGCATGGATTACAGAATCTGGTTTTATGCCAACTGGCTAATCATGCATTGCTGTCCAAAACCATCATCTGCACTGGCTCAGGTGGCAGATATAGAGATACTGCTGAATCCTTGCAAGACTTCTCATTCCAGTCCCACTTCCAGTCTCTAAAATGTTGCCTTTTAACCGTCAAAGAAAGAATTCTGAGCTAAAGACTTCTTTTCCTGTTTAATTTCGTTGATGCTTCTTCCTTCCTTTGCACGAACCCTTGGGGGACCTTGGGGGAAATCTGCAGCAGGACAATAACTCTTTTTAATTGGTATGTGTATCGAACAATCAATATTTCAGCATGGCGCTTTGTTTACAACCTTTCCTGCCAAGGAACCGTAGATCTGAATGTGAGCTTTCGTATTACACTGGGGTAAGAAGAAGCAACTCAAGCCTTGATATAAAATAAGGATGAGCTTGTAATAGCAATAATAATAATAATAATAATAATAATAA
>NW_015173179.1:174264-184597 GCF_001447785.1 Gekko japonicus | reverse complement strand
TGAGATAATAATTACATGGTGGTGTATCAGCTTCTGCTGGAGGAAGAGGCTGCAACTCAGTGATGGAGTTCAAGCTTTACACGTATAAAGCCCAGGGTGAAATCTCCAGCATTTCCAGTTAAAAGGATCTCTGCGAGACGAACTGAGGAAGTCCTCAGTTTGTGGCTGTGAAATCAATCCAGACAACTGGGGCCCCAGACAGAATTGCAGGGGGAAGGAGATGCCACCCCACAAAATCTCCCCCTCCGGGACTCAGCAAACAACCAGGGGATTTGTTCTCTGCCCTTTCCCATTTAATTTCACTCCGCTGCTCTGGTCGCACCAGAGCTCTTACCTCTTTTCAAACCATTTGGTTAAGACAGAAAGGCATCGTTTCTGCCGTATCCCCCTGAAGAGGAAAAAATTCTGACTCTTGAACTTTCCACATTTCATTATCCATACAGGGCCAGCAAGTTGACTGTAAAACGGAGTGATACTATTAAGCCACCCAGCCACCTGGTCTGATTTCTTTAGAGCATTTTCCGCGCGCCTATCTCAAAAAGTGGACTTAAGGAGGGTTACAATGAAAATTTAAAAAAATATACAATTACAAATCTGTAAAAACTAACAAACATATTTCATTCACAAGTTCAGAACAATGCCCCCACCCTGGGCTGAATAGATAACGTATCTCAATAGTTACCTCCCTACAGATGCTAATTTTCTGCTCCCAAGCATTTCCCCTCTGCTCTAATCAAGCTAATTGCACTGTGCATTGTACTTTTGCATACTAAGTCCCTTCCGTGCACTTTCTGAATGGGATATAAGGACTCAGAGATCGCCATTTCAGTTCGTATCTGACGAAGGGAACGTTGACTCTCAAAAGCTTATACCCCCAAAATCTTGTTGGTCTCTAAGGTGCCACTGGATTCAAATGTAGCTCAACATAGCTCAAATGTAGCTCAACATAATATATGAAATTAAAGATTGAGAGGCCATGTGAAAAGCCCTCTTGAATAAATGTATTATTCAAATGTAGCTCAACATACTATATGAAATTAAAGATTGAGAGGCCGTGTGAAAAGCCCTCTTGAATAAATGTATTTATTTATTTGCCCACTCTCCCCTGCGCAACAGGCTCAGGGCGGGTGACAACATAATCAAACCTAAAGTGCAGCTGAAACAGAAAACAACCTTGAAAATCTATAAACTTAATAATTCATCCATTTACAAACGGTGCTAAAGCATCTCTAAAGCATTGGATGGTGTCTGCTGCATAATTAGAAATCCCAAGGGAATTCCGATTGCGGGTGGCCATAGATGGAGCAGCGGGGCCCTCCCCCTCCCTGGCAGTCTTTAAGCAGCGGCTGGACAAACCCTCGTCAGGGATGCTCATGATCCCGCACGGAGCAGGGGGTTGGACTAGATGGCCTATCTGGCCCCCTTCCAACTCTGTGATTCTAGGATTCTATAAATGGGTGGGTGACAAGATCAGCCATGATTGGAATAAAGCAGGGCAGAGCAGGAAAGGCCAGCAGAGATGAATTGCTGCCGCCTCAACCTTAGGCTTAGCAGAACATCTCCGTTTTACAGGCCCTGCAGAAGTGCATTAAATCCCGAGGGCCTGGATCTCAGCTGGGATTTTGCCTATATACATACTTTGCCTATATACATACTTATCTAGGCCACACACACATACTCAAAGTATGCTATTTACCCAGTGATGCTATTTCCCTCCACTCCACAAAGAAAGCCTCTGCTGCCCGTTTCCACACACTCTATTCAAAGGGGCAGGTCATTTTCCTGCAGGCCCCCTGGCAACCATACAGAACCGTCCAAGCCTGCTGAAACCCCAGTGCCCTGTACTTATGGGCTGGGGGAAGGAAGATAAATCATGCCTCCTGCAGTGAAATCGCTAGCAAACCAGCACGGGAGGGAGAGACCTGGGGTAGACGCCTCCGACTCTGCTTGCGACCACCACTTATGAATGATGAGGCTATTGATGTGCTGAGCCCTTTGGGCTGGCCAGACTACTGCACATATGGTGCAGTTGGCAGCACGGTCCCTAATTGATTTCATGCTGATATATCTGCGAGCAGCCGTCTTGGGCACCCTGGTAAGCACCCGAGCTCGCCGCCCTCTGAAGCCGGACCTGATAATTAGAGGAAGGACGGTATCGAGGAGAAAAAACAGGCAGTCCTTTTCCCCTAGGAGCCTCCTTGCAGGTTGAAAATGAGATAAACCCAACTCTCATTAGCAAGAGAATATTAGGAGCCTTGGCTCAGAGTCTGTAATCCAGTAGGAGGGTCGTCTGTTGGCTTAAGGGGTTGGCCAGACGTTGGTACCTTCTGTACACACGGCGCCGTTGGCAGTGCAGGCTACTAATTGGTTGCACGCGGATGTATTTGGGAGCAGCCGCTCTCAGCATGCATTCCTCCAGCTTCTCTGGACCACCCTGGTTGACGCTGGCAAGATGCCACCATTCTGTTCTGTTCCCGTCACACGGCTAGCCATGTGAAGATTTATGAAATGAGAACACCACTGGCCAGTTTTTCTTTGGCAAGCGGCAAGTGGCCCTGGACTGGGCCAAGTGCCACTGTGCACCTGTGAGGTAGGAAAGTAGGATTATCTTCAGTTTACAGACTTGGTGGTGGGGCGGGAGGATAAAATGTTGGCCTCCAAGTTCAGCCAGTAGTGGAAACGCCATCCAAAGAGGGTAGAATTGTCAGCGATGGGGCCAGAACAGACTTTGGAAAGAAATGTATTTGAATGCATGAATTCGGAGAATGGGAACCACTCAGTTTTCTTCACTGAATCTCATGTGTAGGTCTCTGTACTGGGCAGACCTCCAGTCGAAGGGGGTCCAGTTAGATCAAGTCAGTCCTTTAAACTCGTATCCCCATCCTGAAAGCCTTCAGGGCTTTGCGAAACACTAAGCTGACTTACCTACTGTCTTTCAATTTCCAAATTTCCCGGGCCTATCCAGTCTAGAGATTTAACTGGAAAAAAAATCAACTTTCTTTTAATGGTTTATCTGCACCCTGAATCAAACTGCAATTGTCCTTTGTGACAGAACAGGCCTGCTTGCCCTGCAGGCCCTGTTCTGTCTGCTCCCTCTTTGGGCTGCCAGTGCCACCTCCTGGAGGGTGGTTTTCCACTTCCTTCTACTAGGGTATTTGCTGCCACTACCTGTTCATTTTAGGGGTCCTGACTGAGAGGAACAGGACTTTCAATCCCCCTTCCCAGTTCCGAGGCCTGGCCTCAAGGTCTCCTGCTACCCAACGCCAGGTTACCACAGAGACCAAATGCAGCTTTGGGTTTCCCCTGGAGGGTTGGCCACTTGCACCCTGACCTCTTCCTTCCCCCTTTTCACAGTAGTGTGTTCAAAAGCCGGTAGGGCACGATGTGGTACAGAGATTAACTGCCAGCATCAACAGATTAAAATATTTATTAGAAAGAGAAAAAGTTTACAAGCATCCTTTAGCACCACACCAGATCAACAATACGGACATGAAAGAAATTGGGAATAAACACAATCCTTCTGTCTCTCTCTCTCTAAAACATACTCTAACTAGGTGTTAAGATTAGAGCAGGCACCTACTCTTAGAAAGTTCTAAAGTCTCTAAAGCTCTCCCTTTACCTTCCAGCTCCCTGCAGGCATCCAGACAGAACACATGGTCCAAAATGGTGACCTGCTTCCAACCTCAGACAAGAGGTCTGCTTAGTTCAACATCCCAAGGAAAAAACAGGCCACCTTCCCCTTGTAGGGAAGTTTTGGTAATCCTCTATCTCCGTCCATTTTACATCACTCTCTCCACCCCTTTTGACCTGGTCCACCCAGGTCACAAGGTGCATCCTGGGACACACAGGAGCATCCTGGGATTACACCTGGAAGACTTACTGGGAAATCTCCATGCATTCTGGGAAATCTCCAGGTCAGGTAGCACCAAATCCCTCAGTGGACTCTCCCAGCCAGGTCATTAGCATTTCTATGGCTGGAATTAGCATGGCTAGCATGGCTGGAATCTGGCATGCAATTGAACTGACTCTGCCCATTCTTTAAACTAGGGGGGGGGTAGTCCACTGCCTGCCAACCTCCCTCCAGGAGAAAAATGCCTTTCTTCACTCTCTTTTTCTCCTCAGCCATAGTAACAGAATTCAGTATTGCTGTTTTGACATGTTTTTTGTACCATAAATGCCATATGTTAGATTAAGATGATGTATGGTGTAAAAAAATGCCTTAAAAGAAGCAACTGAAAACAGGACATCTGCCAAAGAAAATAGGCTGGATGAAAATGGTATTCCCAGCCATGCTTGAAAATGAAAGGAAGGAACGAAAATACAGAGTTGTTCAGCCCTAGGCAATTCTTTTCTTGCCCCATTCCCTGCACAATTTGTCTTTAACCCCCCCCCCACTTCTTCCGTTTGCAGTTCCCTGCCTCCAGAAGTCCTCATTTCCTCAGACGCTGCTCCTTCCACCCGTCCTTCCCCCGCTTTCCATCTCATGGCTTTCTTTGTCTCCCTTCCTTAACCTTCCATGGTGCCTGAACAGGGTTCCTTTACTCCTCAGCCCCAGAGCCTCCTCCCACTAAACTCCCAATCCAGCGCCATCTTGGTCCATTTCCCTCTCTTCTTCTTCACACAGCTGCTCTTGGTCACAGATTCTACGCGCAAACATTCCCCCCCCCCTCCATCCCAACGGACCTGTCCCACAAAGTGTTCCCTCTAAGCTGAGTCAGTGTCAGCTAACTCACAGTTTTTTAGACTCTGGCTCACCCATTTTTGTCTCAGCTCAGGAAGGGACGGCTCCAGAGCAAACTAATTTATGCAGTTGCCAAATCACTCATTCACAACTTTAATGCCAGCAGCTCACAAAGTAGAAGTTTTGCTCACAAGACTCCACAGCTTAGAGGGAGCATTGGTCCCGCACCAAAGCGGCTCTATCTAACCCCGTCGGGCTAGACCAGGGGTCCCCAAGCCTTTTTTGAGCCTGCAGGCACCTTTGGAAGTTTGACACAGCATGGTGGGCACCGCCACCAAATGGCTGCCACAACATCACTGCTGTAGGAGGCGGGGCACGCTGCCAAATGGCCGTCCCAGTTTACCCCCAATCAGACAGCGAAGGTCCTTGTGCTGGGGTGGCAGCTGCTGCCAAAGCAATGTCTTTAGAAATCTTCACAACCAGTGAACTCTCCAACAGCCAATGAGAAGCCTTGCTGGCCAAAAGCCCCACCCGGCCCCACCCACTTTTAAAAAAACACTTGGAGGATGCCAAAAAAGGGGTCCTGGGCTCGAGATTCCATTCTGACTAAAGTTAGCTGTGAGTTTCCATTGAGAGAACGCTGAAACCTGAGTGAGGCCAATTCTGCATTGGCTTTCCCCTCCGTTGTTTTACGAAACCCACATTGGAACAGAAATTCCCCTCTGCCTTGCAGGCTGGTTTCAGTTCCTTTGATTATCGGGTCTTATGGTAGCCTCCATGCTCCATGCCACTTTCGCTTTCTTTGATCATTGAATTTTATGGTACCTTCTGCATTGATTTATGGCCATTTTATGGCTGTTCAGGGGTGACTTTGCAGACAGTACGGGGAGGTATCTGAATGTGGTTTTGAGCTGCACTTTTCCCTCCCAGTTGAGAAAATGTGGAGCGAATGCTAGATGCAGAATCGCCCTGAGTTTCAGCTAAATTGTTCTGCTTCAATCAGATGTGCAGTCCAATCCTATGTATGTTTACTTAGAGTAAATTCAACAGGACACACTCCTGTGGGCACACCAAAACTGGTAATAAGCCTCATTGAACATATCGGGAATTACTCCGGATAAGAGCCCAAATGTTTGTGAACATTCCGTAAGAGCATCTAAGGACAGAAAGAGATTCATATTGGTAGTATCTTAACCTATGGCCTCCCGTTATAGTCATGGCTCAGAGACCTTATTATGGCACATGTAGATTATGTAAACTTACTTCTAAGATACAGATACTTTGCGTATCTTTTAGAGTTTAGTCAGGGTAAGAATATTACATTATGTATTAAACATGGAGAATCAGGCATGATACAAATGCACCCCCCTCTCCAATAAACCTTCAAAATCTATATCGGGCTTGAAATAAGGCCAGTTGAGAGATTTACAAGTAACCTACTTTTTAAAATTCATAATGCAAATCCAGAGATTATCATAATTGTATTTGAAGCCGCTAACTGGAATGACACAGTTACTGAAACACAGAGATATAATAAGAAACAGTTATTTTGCAGTAAGGAAACCCATTTCAAAATGAAGTGCTTTAAAATGTCTGCGTATTAATCCAGACAGAACTCTGCCCTTTGATTCATTCCAAAACAGGTAATTCTGAACCCATCAGCTGACAGCCGCGAGGTTCTCCCGTAATCCAGGAATGTTTGATCAGCATGGATTAAAAGAAAGATCCTATCCAGCATGTCAGTCGACATCAGGATGTTAAACATTTAATGTGTAGTCGATATAGTCACCCCTATGAATAATAACAGACTGGTCTCTACAAGGATGATAAAATCTGCACAACAGAGATGCCCACTACCTTACCAGGTAGACATAAACTTGACAACGGGCCAGGAAAAACATCCTGTCCCCAGTAGTGGTTAAATATCATGGACCTGGGTAGCCTAGGCTAGCCTGATCTCTTCAGATCTTGGAAGCTAAGCGGGGTTGGTCCTGGTTAGTATTTGGATGGGAGACCACCAAGGAGTACGAGGCAGGCAATGTCTCTTGCCTTGAAAACTTTACTGGGCCGCCATAAGTTAGCTGTAACTTGACAACAAAAACAAAAATGAAAAAGCACAAATCTTCAGTTGAAACTTTTCATGGCATGGAGTGAAATAAACTTGTGGCAGAAGCCCTGGCTCAGTGGTAGAGCATCTGCTTGGCATGCAGACGGTCCCAGGTCCAATCCCCAGCATCTCCAAAAGGGGTCAGATAGCAAGTGATGTGAAAGACCTAAGACATGGCCATACAATAATTATTAATTATTATTACTGTGGAATATGGTGCTTCAGTGTGGCTCAACAGCCCCCATGTACACAAACTTGATGTCCAACTCAACACAACAATGAGAACCATCAGCGGATGTATTAAACCCACTCCAACCTATTGGCTACCCATGTTGTGCCTCATCACTTCCCTGCATCTCTGAAGACAAGATGCTCTTCTTCAGGAATAAAGAAAGATCACTGAAAATAGCGAGTTGCCCATCCACAAAGACATGGCTGACACAGGCCTATCCAGCACCCAGCAATAAGATCTGCACAAATCCTGCAATCTCAGAGTTTTGATCTAGGGAATTAATGTTGGCGAACGTGGATGCAATCAGTCCCAACAAAATATTTTCCATCTGTCACAAGAATGTGAGCATCGTGCTTTCCAGGGAGATGTGACAGAGCTCTTTAAACTCTTCCCAGCTGTGACTGACTGGACTGAAAAATTAGATACATGGTTTTAAATGTATATTTCTTCTTATAGTAATCCTTTTAAAGGTATTTTATGCCAATAAAGGTCAACTGAACTGAAAAATTAGATATTAGTGTTTAGGGGGGTTGCCCAGTTGGCCTGAAGACCCGTTGTATCAACTTGGTTACATATTTTATTTTATTATTATTATAGGCTTCCTTTGTGTGACTTTGCCATATGATAAATAATAATGATAGGGAAAGGGGAGAGGGAATCAGCATGTTCAACCCCATACGATCTTAGAAAATCCTGGAGGGGAAGGTCTTGAAGTGGCAAAATATGTTGAACCAGCTCTCCATTAGTGGTTCCCTGATGTCCAGAAGACTGGCTAATATTTTCCGTAATATTAAAACTTCAGCCTCCCGTGGGGAAGATGAATCAATGATTTCTTTTGTTCATTCGGATTCAGAGGAGGCTTACAATCTGAAAACAAAATTCCACAAGGGAAAACAATGCAGTAGTTTGATCGAAAGATAAACTGGGCAGTCTTCCATTCACAAAAAGACCTTCCATTCATTGAGGGTCTTCCCCTGTTAATGGGAGACTCCTTCCATTCCCGCCTGCAGTCTTTCCACCGACAGAAGCCTCCTTCTGTGAATGTTGGATTGTTGCATCAACGGAAGTGCATTTTTCGATCCAAGCTGATATTTGGAATGCTTTACATTTGACAAAGAAGACAAAGAATAGTGTTTCTGCACCACCATTGCCGTGCAGAGAACTTGTGGAGGATCTCTTTCATAAGGGGATCCAATCTGGTGAAATTTAGCAAGCGGCATGGAGGCATGGGATGGGATGGCTTCAGTGACCTAATCTCTGCATGCCCAGCTGCTGTTAAAGACACAGGAGGCAAGCATTTTTTTTAAAGGTGACAACATGACTGCTTATATACCCACTGGACTCAAACTTTTTTCTATTTATTTGATTGTGCTTCACGTATTTCCTGTATAGACCAGCAGGTGGCACCATTTCCCAACACACAAGCATTTCAGCCTTTCAATCGTCTAGGGAAGCGCATACATTTGTCTTTCTCTTTTTGGAGTTACTGTCTTCCACAGCAGCGGGACAGAAATAAGCATGGGAAGTCTTTAGAATGACACAAAAGAGAAATTTGATGGATTTCCCACATGCATTTCCACAAACCTTGCAAAAGCCCAATTTGTGCCATTGTTTTAACTGCCAAACAAATAAGAAGGTAGTGACTGGATAACAAGTAGATGCCTGAATAGCTACAAAGAGGTAGGAGGAAGGCATGAGTTGTACAGAAGAACCAGGAGGTGGAAGAGGATTGCTAAGCTTTCCCCACCCTGCCAATTCTCCCTTGTGCCCCTCCACCCACACCAGATTCCGGATGTGTGCATGCCAGGTTCGGTGGGGGGGGGGGGCAGAAGAGGGGTTGGAAGGCAAAAGAAACTAGTGGGGAAAGGGTTAAGTACCTACACCTACTTCTCAGATCTGAATTGAGACTGGCCCATCAATGGTGGAAATCTGCCCCTTATTGGACATTTATTTTATTTAAACTTTAATCAAACTGTGAATGATCCTACATCAATCATTAATCTTGTTTTGATTTATTTATTTTTTGGAAAACAAATGACACTTTAAGTAGACGGAAAGGAATTAAAACAAGTGATAGCGGCACCAGGTAGGGACAAAAGACCCCCAAAGCCAGTCTGTGAGCTGGTGCACAAGCACTCCTAAATCCTAAAGCCAAACTTCTAAGCTGCAGAATAGATAAGACACTGGGAGGTCAACAGAAGGATTGCCCAGCCTCACCACAGCTGCAGGGAGCCCTGATTTGGACTGGGATGAGGGGTCATTTCCTGCAGGAGCACACAGGAGCGGAGCTCCAGCAGTAAAGAGCCCAGGGGGCGGGCATATGCAACAAGCCCCACCCCCTGCTCCCAGCAGCCCTCAGTCAGAGCAAGAAGTAGCCAGGTAAATTGCAGAGCCCCCCCCCGCACCCCCCTGGTCCAAAACAGTCCAGTGGCACTGTGGTGTATTCAATCTGACCCAGACCCATGTATGTATGAGAAACACTGTCATTGAATCACCATGTGGCTTCATTCCTGGGCTAGGATCCAAATTCCTCAAATGTAATTGGTAGCCAAGGATGAACCTTCTGACACACTTCCGGTGATGTCAGGGGGTGTGGCATATGCAAATAAGCTATGCTAATGAGTTATGCTAATCAGCTCCTGCACCTCTTTTTCTACTAAATAACCTCTGACTGGAATGATACAGGGAGGGAGAGTTCCACAAATCAACAAACCAGCCCCCACGCCTTTAAAAAGAAAGAGTTGAAAGATGGATACCCATCTTCTTCTTTTTTCTTTTAGAAGACTGATAACATTGCAGAGGAATGGTTTCAGAACCATGCAGGCAGACAAGGCTTAAACCCACTGTACCCTTTTCTTTGACCCTGATCCAAGTTAGGGTTGGTAAAGCGGTAATTTAGTTGTAAAAGAGGCTGGGGAGAGCTGATCACTATAATCCAGCTGTAATTTATCTTTAAAGGATGAGCGGAGATCTGTGATCTCCCATCTGGTTGGACTTTAAGTGATCCGTCAACAGGCCTTCTGCTTAGTTTCCTCAACAACAGTTTCCAAGGTGAGTACAAACAGCCTTTCAATCAGCCTTCACTGCCCTGCCACAGGAAAAGCTATTTCTGGGGGGGGGGCTGCTGTCTGGAAAGACAATGGGAGAAGCCCCAGGTGACAAATGCACTGGGACTCCCAAATCAGAGAATCACACAGATGTGGCCCTTGGGGCCAAACTAGATTAGGAGGTGTCCCTGAATCCGCCACAGGGACTGACCGCTAGGGAACACTTTTTAACAGCACCAGCCCCCCCCCCCCCCGTTCTGGGTGGG
>NW_015173179.1:168429-174204 GCF_001447785.1 Gekko japonicus | reverse complement strand
CAGCGCACAGATTTTTGCCTTAGCTCACGAAGGATGCCTCCAGAGCAAACTAATTTATTCAGCAGCCAAATCGCTCACTCACAACTTTAATGCCAGTAGCTCACAGAGTAGAATTTCTGCTCACAAGACTCCACAGCTTAGAGGCGGCATTGGTTGGGACCACCATGCTGCAGGGGAAAGATGGATTCCTGCCTTCCCTGCCGCACCATAATGGCACTGGGGCAGTGTACGGGCAAACAACGCTCCCCAGCACTGTTTCAGGCCTGCAAAGCGTCTGCAGTAGCCCCCAAGCTAACCCTTGCTTGGCAAAAGCTTCCAACTCAGGTAAAACCACCTGGTCTATGCAGTGCCTGCCTTCTTTTATCATCCAGTCCCCTTTGTGATGACTTTTGGACTACTTTGAGGCTTCTTTGTGCAAGGAGGGGTGGGTGGGAATCATGTGTGTGGCTGCTAGGCAACCAGCCCGATATCACCTGGAAGGAACCCACACAGTCTCCACCATTCCCTCCCCTTAGATATGCTGAGGCTGTCGTGAGATAAGACTGTAATACGACTGAGGCACTGGTGACCAATCTAGGGGTTCTTGAAAAGAAAAGGAGTTGAAATAGCCACAAGGAAAGATGGCCTCTTGGAGGGACAGCTGGACACGAAGGTGTGTATTCCCACACCGTCTGTCTGGCCCATCGGCCCATTGTTTCATTCTAGATTAGCCTACTGTTCAGTCTGTTCCCTTGCTCGAAAGCTAGTTGAGTCCGACTCTAGGGAGTGGTGCTCATCTCTGTTCCATGGGAAATTCCTGGGAAATTCCTAGAGTATCACCTGAAAGTGAGGTCATATCCTTTTCAAATCCTCTCCTCCCCAGGCACCACAGTCAAAATCGCCTAGCATTTGCCGAGGTAGTGCTGACAACGCTATTTCGATCAGAACCGAGGAGAAGGGGCTTCGGTCTTCCCCTGCACTGTTTTACTGGCCCAAAATGGCCTGGGGCTGTGTTTGCCCCACTGCGGAAATGAATTACATGGAGCCCCCAGTGAGGCAAATAGCTTTCCCCTGGCCTGTTTCTGGTGGAGAAAACAGTGTAGGGGGAGAAGACTGCAGCCCCTTCCCTTCCCTTGCCCGCCACAGTTGTTATCCAAACAGGGCCCCTGCAGTCCTGGGAACTGGGTTCCAGCCATGAACTCACAACATAGGGATGCCAGCCTCCAGGTGGGACCTGAGGATCCCCCAGTATTAGAGTTCATTCCCAGACTACAAAGTAGAGTCCCTCTGGATAAAATGGATGTTTTGGAGGGTGGGCTGTACGGCATTGTACCTGAGGTCCCTGTCCTCACCAGGCTCCACCCCCAAATCTTCAGGGGTTTCCCAACCTGGGTCTGGCCACCCTTCCCTCCCAGCCCTCCCTTGTCTCCAGGGGTCACCTGGCAACTTTCACCCTGGCAACCCTGACCACAGGGGTCCAGAGAAGACCCAGGGAACATCAGTAACATGTTGTAGACCCCCAGTGTGATCTAGACAAGAACTTGCAGCCTGAAAATTAGCTATGGGTAAGATTTCAGGTAAGGCTGCGGTGGCTCAAGTGGTTAAGACGCTGAACTGCAGGCTGTGGAAGGTCGGTAGTTCAGCAGTTCGAGACCCGAGTTGCCGCATGACGGAGTGAGCTCCCGTCTCTAGTTCCAGCTCCTGCCAACCTAGCAGTTCGAAAGCAAGAAATTGCAAGTAGATAAATAGGAACCACTTCGGTGGGAAGGTCACAGCGTTCCATGCGCCTTGGTGTTTAGTCATGACAGCCACATGACCACGGAAACATCTTCGGACAGCGCTGGCTCTTCGGCTCTGAAACGGAGATGAGCACCGCAACCCTAGAGTCGGAATCGACTGGCTTTTGAGCAAGGGAAACCTTTACCTTTACCCTTTAAGATTTCAGGTAAGGCTTGCCAAGAGAGAACGGTCTTTTGCCCCCAAAGAGATTTGATCATGACTAACAGGGAAAATATTTGTTTTCTTCAGCAGCTGAGGCCTTGACACTTTGTACTCTGGAGCTGCAAACGCTTGTCTGTCATCATTTGTCACATGCTGCCGCTATGATTTTTGGACTGCAAGTTGTTTGGTTGTCATGGCCGGTTCTGTTTTTCTTTTTCGGTCTTATGACCCTCTGTGGCAGTATTCCCCCACCTCAAAGCATCAATTGAAACTAGCCACATTCTCTTGCTGATTTGCAAGTTATTCTCCAAGAAGAAGAAGAAGATTCTGGGGTAGTTCTGTCAGTGCATTAAGGGCAGAGCGAGCTTCCTCTTCTCCCCCACCTCTGGATGGAGAGGAGGGTGACTTGGGGAAACACCTAGCTATGGCAGATGAACTGGAGGTTACACATATCTGATCCTCCGCAGTGGGGTCATATGGCCATCTCCTCGATCTCACTGCTACTTTAATGTCAGGCCTACAGATAAATTTTCAAGTCAACTGTCCTCTGTTTACGTGGTGCATCTCCGTTGCTCAAAGTGATTCACATTCAGCATCTCTGCAATCTCTCCAAGGGTTCTTCAAGGGTACATCGTTCTCCCCAGCTACATTTGATAACTCAGAACAACCCAGGGTTGCCAGCTCCAGGTTGGGAAATTTCCTGGAGATTTGAGGGCGGAGCTTGGGGAGGGCGGGGTTTGGGGAGGAGAGAGACCACAGTGGAGTATAATGCCATAGAGTCCACCACGCCCCAAAGCAGCCGTTTTCTCCAGGGGAACAGATCTCTGTTGGCTGGAGATCTGTGATTCCAGACTAAGAGACAATAACTGGCCTAGGTTCACTCACTGCGCTTCATGGCTGGATAAGAAGAAGAGAAGAAGAGAAGAAGAGAAGAAGAGAGGAGATTGGATTTATACCCCATCCTTCAATACCTGAAAGAGTCTCAGAGTGGCAATCCCCTTCCCTTCCCCTCCCCACAACAGACACCCTGTGAGGTAGGTGGGGCTGAGAGAACTCTCCCCAGAACTGCCCTTGAGAGAACAGCTCTGAAAGAACTTATGCCTGACCCAAGGTCACACCAGCAGCTCCATGTGGAGGAGGGGGGAATCAAACCTGATTCTCCCAGATTAGCATCCACGCTCTTAACCACTACACCAAACTGGCTCTGATATGAAACCAGGGCCTAGTCAGCATCAATCACTATACCATACTGGTTCCCTTTACATTGTCAGCCACAATACATAGTAAAAACATTATTATACCCATATTTTGTATAGGGAAGCTTGTATCCTAGGTGACATTAACATTCTCTGAATTGGGCTCAAAATCTTGGCACGAGCCAACCCATTATACTGAGCATGAATTTGAAGCAGGTCTCTCTTGCCCGAGTCTAGCATTCTGTCCAATACACTAATTGTTTTCAAAATATCTACTCTGAAGAACCTACGGATCCCTGGCATGTTGTCCGAGGAATTCTCTACCACATAACAGTTCACGCTGCTACAGACTGGCTGAACTAGGTCTCTGTGTCACTGGCAATGTAGGGATGCCAGGTCTTGGAAGGTCCAAATCTGGCAACAGATGGGAACTTAGGGTAGTAGGACTCGTCCTCCATCTACTTTCTGCAAAGTTTGAGGTAGGAGGGAGAAGAAAGGAGCAGTAAATTGGGCAACTCTGAGCCGGCAGCAGGAACAAAGACGATGTAAACACCCATCTTTTTGGTATATCTCCCTCATGGTCAGAACAATTCAGATGACTTTAGATGAGGCCTGAAGTGATCTGGGAAGGGAAGGAGGGAGGGAGGAAACTAAAAACTGGCCTTTCTCCTGTTACCTCCATCATAAGGAGAAACCCTTACCTGGCAACCAGCCAGAACCCAGTAATGCCAGTGGGAAAACTGGGCAGGTGGCAACCTTGCTTTCGTGAGCTGTGCATTCTAGGAACCCAACTCTGCCCTACGGTTGCCAGGTCTGGGTTGTAAAATACCTGGAGACTTTGGGGGTGGATCCGGGAGTGGGCAGGGTTTGGGGAGGGGAGGGGCCCCAGTATGGTACAATGCCACAGAGTCCACCCTTCAAAGCAGCCGTTTTCTCCAGGGTAGCTGATCTCTGTCAGCTGGAGATCAATTGTAAAAACGGGAGATCTCCAGGCCCCACCTGGAGGCTGGCAAAGCTACTCTGCCCTGCAGTGGCCTATGATCATGGCACCAGCTCAAAAGAGCTAAACTTTGAAAACTGCTCTGGTTGGGCAGAGCAGGGAACCAGGCCCCCCGTCCCCATCCTGGATACGCCCCGGCCGAGGAGAACGGGACGCAGTGGTTTAAACCCAAGCGAAATGATTATGTAAACAGCACAGCCGCGAATTACTGCACAGCTGGATTTCACATGGGTGGGAGTCGTCAGCAACTGCTGTTTGAAGAGATAAGTGCACACACTTGAAGGCGTGCTCGAGATGGCCACCTCAGATGGAGCTTGTACATTGGTGTGCCACTCATACGGAGGAAAGCAGGCCGATTCGAAGACTCCTTGTTGGCCTGAAAATTACTACCTCCACTTCTCTCACTTTCCAACAGGTGGCAATCTTATTTAAGGAGCTCTTTCTTAGAAGCTAAGCAGGCCCTTCACCGAATTTCCCTTTTATTGGCTGTGTGTTTATTACAAGGCCTTTCTGTGCATTGAGCTTCAGAGATGTGTATGAAATTTCCATCTGTAAGGTGCCTTCTATTGCAAATGGGACGAGACGGGACAGGTGCAACCTTGTGTGAAACACAGTAAAGAGGTTTTATGACAGAGCTGGGTAGAATGTCTCGGAACAGGTTCCTAGTCCAGCAAAACCCTTTCTTAACAAGAGGCTTCTCTGTGCAGATGGAAAGTATAATGTAACGGGCTGAAGTTTTCTTAGTCTTTGCAATGCGCGTGGTAACGGAAATCTCATAAACATTCAGAGGACTGTCAATGGTAATGACATAATTACCATTCTGAAAGGAGTAGGAGTATTTACTGCCGATTTCGGAGAAAACGTGATCTCCACCCATTAGAACAGCAGCTCTCCAGCATATGATGCAAGTCTCTCAGTAGGGCTTGGTGCTCAAGGCCCAAGAGAGAGAAAGGAGACATTTTCCATGACAATTCACAGCTTCGCCTTCTTCCTAAACTGAGTTCTGAGAGGCGCCTCAGATTCTTCTCGGGGCTGCCTTTCCTACGCTGAACAGCAGCCCGCAATGTCATGATGATACCTACTAATCTTCCCTGCGTGAGGGAGGTTTGGAAAACCGGTACTTAGATGCAGTTGTGTTTTTAACGAAGCCGCTGTTTATGCGTTCAGCAATTAGCGCAATAGCATCTTTATTTAAAGCTCAGACTTAACAGCTGCAAGCTATATAATGTTTCTTGTTGCACAACACAGAGGGGAAAACTTATTTATTAAACTTATACCTCACCTTTCTTAGAGGGAACTCAAGACAGAAGCCCTGTTTGCATGGTCCACTGAACACACACACACACAATTAGGGTTGCCAGCTCTGAACTGGGAAATACCTGGAGATTTTAGGGCTAAATCCTGAGGAGGGCGGGGTTTGGGAAGGGGAGGGACTTCAGTGCCACAGAGCCCACCTTCCAAAGTGACCATTTCCTCCAGGTGAACTGATCTCTGTTGCCTGGAGATTAGTTGCGACCAATGCTCCATCTAAGCTGTGGAGTCTTGTGAGCAAAAATTCTACTTTGTGAGCGACTGGCATTAAAGTTGCAAGGGAGTGATTTGGCTGCTGCATAAATCAGCTTGCTCTGGAGCCCTCCTTCCTGAGCGAAGAGGAAAAGG
>NW_015173179.1:160844-167407 GCF_001447785.1 Gekko japonicus | reverse complement strand
ACTCAGCTTTGAGGGAACATTGGTTGCAATCCCAGGAGATCTCCAGCCAAAACCTGGAGGGTGGCAATCCCTACATACAATACACATGAAGTTGCCTTATGCCGAATCAGACCTTTGGTCCATCAGAGTCAGTATTGTCTACTCAGACTGGCAGCGGCTCTCCAGGGTCTCAGGCAGAAGTCTTTCACATCCCCTACTGCCAGATCTTTTAACTGGAGATACCGAGGACTGAACCTGGGACCTTCTGCATGCCAAGCAGATGCTCTGCCAATGAGCCACAGCCCCTCCCATCCACAGTGCACACCTGATCTTTCTTTATATGTGCACTGAATAATCCTCGGGTTACGTTACACGCATGCACAGCTCAGTGTGTGATTTCAACCCCACTGTCAGAACCCACAGCCAACAACGGAGTACACACTTCATAGAAATGTAATACTTTTATTGAAGAGCCATAGATGCATTAACACAGTCACTGTTAAGAGTAACCGTTGCCTATTGAACCTAATGAGATATAGGGCATTCGTATGCATCCCCCCACTGCGCTGGGCAGTTAGGCACCCTCCCCCGCGCGGGCTAGAGCTGGTAAGCGTTATTACTATGCGAAGCTGGGAATTGCTCTGCTCCCACGGTTGGGAGGCAACACACCTCGCCTCCTGTTCTTCTTTAGAGATAAGCATTACTGCGCCAAGGAAGAGTCAGGAATGCGAAAGCGATTTACACAGACACTGAAAGAACATCCCCACCCCCATGGCAGCACAGCTGACACCCACAAGCAGAATTTGGAAGGGGGAGGGAGCTCTGCAGGGATATGATTCCCTCCCCCTAAAACGGGCATGTCTTGCAAGAGAACGGATCTCCGTTGCCTGGAGATGAATTGTAATTTGGGGAGATCTCCAGCCGCCACCTGGAGGTTGGCAACCCCAGGTGCCCTGCTCCCCTTTTCCTTTGAAATGACAGCATCCCTTTCCTCAAGGAGCGGGACAAATGTACAAAACATGTACCAGCGTGCAACAAGCAGAACATTGCGTCAGGTGTGGAACACTAAGAGGCTTTTCCGTTTTTAAATGGATTTATAGATCTATCCCTATTTCATTCAGTCTAGTTCATAACATTAAATTGATCTCTGCAATATCATGCCAGCCGACTGTTACTACTTCAGCGTGAAAAACAGCACAAGGGAGGAAATGCTGAGAATTTCAACACCTTTCTAATTGGTACAAATTGTCCCTGCATGCACCATCTGAACTAAAAGCTTAATTCTGTCATTCTTTTGGCTATTTCCTGCATGCAGATGCCTAGTTCACTAACTATTCGTCTTATTTAGGAAAATGCATTCAAATGTGGTTCATTGGAAGAATTCTTTCCAGAGGTTGACAGTCCCAGATGGGAAAATACCTGGAGATTTTGGGGGGTGGAGTCCGAGGAGGGCAGGGTTTGGGGAGGAGAGGGACTTCAATGGGGCATAATGCCATAGAGTCCACCTTCCAAAATGGCAAGCCTAGTGAAGGGCATTGTGGGCTGCCCATCACCCAGCGTCCAGGAATTCTAGTTCTTTCCGTCAATTGCCACTGCAATCTCCAGGTGGCACCTGGAGATCTCCTGCTATTTCAGTTGATCTCCAGATGACCAAGATCAGCTCCCCTGGAGAAAATGGCTGCTTTGGAGAGTGCCCTCCATGGCATTGTACTTTGCTGGGATCCCTCCCCTCCCCAAACCCCGCCCTCCACAGGCTCCACCCCCAATATCTCCGGGTATTTCCCAATCCAGAGCTGGCAACCCTAAGGACTGCTTAGGAGCAGCCTTAAACAATGTTGTTACTGTACTTCTCTAAGCACTGCAAGCCACCTTTTTAAAAGTGGGAAGGTAAAATATCAGGTTCTTAAATAGAGGAATAAATAATGACTATGCAATATGCTTTAAAAAATCTTCATAACATTATTACAGATAGATAGTCCAAGAAAGACTCTCCCAATGTGTTTGGATTTCACTTTGGTTGAGATTTGTTAGTAACAGCTGGGGATGTGCCAGCGCTCCTCACGTTTCAGGCCCTAATCTTATTAAGATTATTTTCATTTCCTTTTTCTAAAGATCTTACTTACTCACCTCAGACAGTGGTTGAGCTGAGGTTCACAAATCATTGTCATGTAAATATTAGGAATGTGTTCCCAACTATAAACACAGTTAGATAAAGCTTCCTTCAGCATGTCCCTCCCTAGAAGGTTCCAGAAAAAGTTGGTCACCTGTCTTTTAGAAATACTTTAAGTGAAAGTTACTTCTCTTAGGGAAGACGGCTTACGCTTCATGATTCACTGAATCCATTTAAATTCATGGACATAAGATATGGAGATGCCCACAGATGGCTTTAACAAAGGATTAGAAAAATTTATGAATTCAGCTATTAACCGTGATAGATAAATGGAACTTCCACATTCAGAGGCAGCAGACCTCTGAATACTAGAATCAGGCAAAAGCAATAACAGAGAGAACTTTTTCCTTCACCCTATACTTTCCAGAGGTAATTTATATGGCTATTGTTGCAAACAGGATGCTGGATTAGATTGGTCTGATCCAGCAAGGATATTCTTAGATATTAATAGTGAATGCATCAGATTTCCATTGCAGACTATAGTTTAGCAAAGCATCTTCAAATGCATGGGAAGGTTCACTTTCCATAACTGACAATGGACTAGCCTTGGTTGTGCATGTAATTATGCTACAACAGTTTGAGTCTAAGAAATGCTGCCTTTTCTAAGACTTTCTCATGCAACCAAAAAAGCATAAAATAGATAAAAGTTACACCTTCTGGTTACTTGTAATTGCTTATATACCCAGAATCTGTGGACTCCTTTTCAGTAAACCAAAGTGATCCTGAATTCAGACCTCTTTATGCTTTGCGCCACCTTGTCCGTAAAAATTATATTGTGTTATTTAAAAGGTTTTGGTTATCTCTTTACACAGTGGACTGCTTTTCTCTCTTTATGCACTGAACCTGTAGCATTAAAACCCGTGTCAAAAACCATGTGTTGCAGATAACATTAAGTTGTTGTACACTTCTTCCTCTGAACTAAATGGCTGCCTGACATTTGTTAAGAACCTTCAGTGCTGCCGATCCTCTGGCTGAAATCCTGCACATAAATTAGACTGCTTTCAATCCCACTGAAGCCAATGGGGAGTAAGCCAGCCACTATTTCTACCATAGTTCTGAGCTTTGTGGTCCTCATTCTTCAAGCTATAAGTTTATAGGAAGGTCTGAGTCAAAATGACCATTTTGCCCATGAATCCTGGCTAGGGTTGTCAAGGGGATGAGAGTTAGGTTTGCCATGTCCAGGTTGGGAAACTCCTGGAGATTTGGGGATGGAGCCTGGGGAGGACAGGGACCTCAGTGGAGTACAATGCCATACAATCCACTCTTCAAGGCATCAATTTTCTCCAAGACAACTGATCTCAGTAGTCTGCGGATAAGCTGTCATTACAGGAGACCCCCAGGTCCCACCTGGTGGCTGGCATCCCTAAATTCCCAGCTTTACCTAATTTCCAAAACACTTTTGCAGGTACTTCTCTGAACTATGTTTCTAAGGCAAGTGAGCAGATAAACAGTAAAAAAATATATGGGATTCTCCTTACTTTCCCCTGGTAGTTTCAAAGCTGGGTGTTTTGCTGCTGTCCGATTGCCTGGAAGATCTGTTCACTGTAGCTCCTTTCGAGCTTCTAGGAGCTTCACCTTGAAGAGGACCTTTTTTAGGTTGGCTTTGCGCAGGGATCCCCGTGTTGTTAGAAAGAGCTGGTGCCTTAGCATTAGGCATGCCACTATCATTGATTCCTCTTGTGAGATTTGTACGGGTCAAGGAATTCTTCTCCTGGGTCACTGACGGAGTTTGTAATCCTGGAGACTCCTTCGTGGGTGGCGGAGAGCTACGTGTTACCTCATCCTCATGGCTCGTATTCACCAAAGCGACTGGATTTTCTGCAGTGGGAACCGCAGGGGTTGCCACTCCATGTCTGAAGTTCTGCGTTTCAGCAGAAGTCAAACTGGGGTGGCTTATTTCTGCTTCATGGTCCATAGGTACATCCCGGGCCCTGACAGCTGAGTCGGCTTTTGTGTGCCTCCATTCCAAGAACATTAAAAACAGCACTAAGTATACCTCCCTCATCCTCACGGTTTGTAGTGTCTCTCGCGTATTCTTCCCAGGAGGCTGGTGCCACCTCTTCCCCTTCAGCTGCTGCTTTCACAACGAACCTGCAGAAATGTGCCCGGCTGCCGGTGGTTTTTATGTGCGGCAGGGAGAGGAAACAGGTTTTAGTGTTTCAAACCGGACCGAGGAAGCTTCATTTCCTGTTTCTGCAGATTCCTCGGCGACCTGTGCCCTTTTGGAAATGTGGAGCCAAAATGCCTTGGGGAGAAGCAAAGAGTCTTTGTGGAAGCTACAGGATGAGGGACAAACGGCATAATGTGAACATGGAAATATACTGTCACTGAAACCAGCTCAGGGGGGATGGGTGGGGACGAAGAATCGCTGACTAACTTCCTTTCCCTGTTGATCGGCAACAGGGAACATGAGAGATCTGTCAAATGTGTCACTTGGTTACCGAAATCTGTTTGAATGAGGCCATAAAGTTATGTCACTATGTGGACGACTCCAGAATGGCACGTGTTCATTAATGGTTTGTTTGTGTGTCTTGCTTGGCATCATGGTGGCTCTGCCGCAGCCCCTGCTCATATTGTATCATGGCAGTATTGTGTTATCCAACGGGAAAAGACCTTTTGGCATAAGTGGATCGTGTCTGCTGTTTTCAGCTATCTCTTCTGCCACTGGATCAGGCTGATTCCCACATTATGGTTCATTTATTTATTTCTTTATTTATTGTATTTGTATCCCGCCCATCCCACGAGTGAGCTCAGGGTGGGTCACATCATCATCAATAATACAGGTTGCGTCTGCTGTCTCCCCATCTTTTAGTCAGATGTGATTTGCATTTCCTCTCAATCCTCACACGCCATTGGCAAAACTCGAATCGTGCCCTGGGACCATTTAAGGTCCATAAATGGCAGGGAGGGAGACTAAAGTTCCTTCTCCCCATGCACCATGGTCCTAAGCCTAAATTCAATCCATGGTATATGACACTGCTGCATCATGTCATAGCATGAAGAGCTCTTTAGTGTTGCCAGTCTCCAGGTGTGAGCCTGTAAATCTCCCAGAATTACAATTGATCTCCAGACTGGAGAGAGAAATTCCCCTGGAGAAAATGCCTGCTTTGGTGGGTGGACTCTATGACATCATCTCCCTAAGCCCTCCCCTCCCCAGGCTCCACCCCCAAATCTCCAGGAATTTTCTGACCCAGAGCCGGCGACCCTAGTTTTATCACTACAGATGGGCCTGAAGCAATGATGCTGTGGGTCAGCTTTAGCTGCTGGAGATAGGTGTCCCTGCCACAAATTCTGTTAAGGATAACCAGCCTTATCTTGAGCCAGACCCACAGACCAAAATGTGTAACTTCAAGTGTCCCCAACCTTTTTGACCCTGTGGGTATGTTAGGAATTCTGAAACATTGCCCTAGGAGGGAGGGGGAGCCACAAAATGGCTGCTGCAGGAGGTGGAGCCAGCCACAAAATGGCTTCCACAGCTCATCTTCAGACACACAGTGAAGACCCTTTTGCTGTGGGAACTGATGCTGCCAAAGCAATGTTTTTTAAAATATGTACCGCCAATCAGATCTGTAAGGGCCAGTCAGAAGCCCTGCTGGGCAGAAGTGGGAACTGATGCTATGTTTAAAAAACAATGTTTTTAAAAATCTGCACCTAGGGTTGCCAAATCTTTTAAACTTACCCTGCACCCGGCCTCACTGGGGTTGCCAGGTCCTCACTGGCCATCAGCAGGGATTATAAATTCCTGGAGATTTGAGGGTGGTGCCTGGGGAGAACAGGGACCTCAGTGGGGTACAATGCCATGGAGTTCACCCTCCAAAGTGTCCGCTTTCTTCAGGGGGACTGATCTCTGTAGTCTGGAGATGGACTGTAATTCCAGGGGATCCTCAGGTCCCAGACTGGCATCCCCTTGCCCACTTTCTAAAACCCTTGGCAGGCAGTGGGAAAGATATTGGTGGGTGCCAAGGCACCAACCCACATGTACCACATTGGGGACCCCTTGTTGTAACTAATGAAAATAAATTCTATCAGATTTCATTTACAGACAAAATTGTTCATGAGCCTAAAATTTTCACTTATCTACTGCTTATTGGGCATCAAAACTTTCCTTATTTAACCTGTTATTGGCTAAAGCACAATTATCACTCGTATCTCCACTGAGGTAACATTTCTGAGGCAAAATATTAGTCATGCCCCACACCATTGCCCATGAGCACTAGAACTGACAGCTTAGAGACACATGTGCCTCATATTAATTTCAGCCACAGAGAAGAAGAAGTGCAGGGGCATCTGCAACAATTCACTTCAGAATAATAATGGCTGCTTATATGTGTAGTCATGCTAAAATGGCTTAATTCGATTTCAGAGTGCCATATATCATTCTGTTTTTTTCTAACTTGGCTGCTGTGTCATTTTC
>NW_015173179.1:151302-160430 GCF_001447785.1 Gekko japonicus | reverse complement strand
CGGCATGCGCGTCACCAGGAAGTGACGCTATGACGCCGGGCACGCTGGGGGCGGGGCCACGGCCATACAAGGGAAAACTCTAGTGACGTGCATGCGGCGCGCACACGCAAAGCACGCAGACGCGCACCAGGAGCCGGCCAGGAGTCCCCCGCGGAGGAGGTGAGTGCCACTTGGCAACCCTAGTCTGATCTCATGGTTCTTGTTAAGTCGCGTGCTTAACAAATAGTCGGAGAGTGATTTCAGCAAGAACACAACTTTATTCTTCAACTCAAACACTTCTCCAACACGGATCAACATCTGATAGCCAGAACAGCTTTAACATTGCAGCTGTCCTGCTTTTAAACATTCCCGGCTAATATAGCCACGCCCACTGTACACATAACAACCAATAAGGTTGAAGCCATAAGGACCAATCACAGATGTTCCCGCTCAGGGAGCTTGCTGTAAGGTGATTGGCTAAGTGCTTCCTGGGCTAGCAATACGATTGGGTGTATTTGCATCCTAGCCCAGGACGAAGCTTAACATAGCTTTCCAATGAGATGATTCACAAGACATAGGCATTCAATGGTAGCTATTGAATACACTACAGTTCTCTAGCTATCATGATTTTGGATTAAAAATGTTTACTGATAAGTTGCTGGAGAAAGGGTGCCACAGAAGCAAATGACTTTATTTTATTTATTTACTTAATTTATTCGCTCCGTATGTCCCCAACAGGGAGATAGACGCCCTGAGCCTGCTTTGGCAGGGAGGGTGGGGTATAAATTGAATACATAAATAATAAATAAATAGGGACACAAAGCGGTTTACACTATTATTACCGCCTTCATTTTATACTCATAACAACCCTGTGAGATAGGTTAAACTGGGAGTGCATGACTGGCCCAAGCAAGCTTCCTTGGCAGAGTGAGGATCTGAACTTCGGTCTCCCAGATTACGGTTGCCAGTGCTGAGTTGGAAAATTCCTGGAGATTCGCAGGTGGAGTTGGGATGGTGGGGTTTGAAGAGGCGAGGGACCTTGATAAGGTGCAAAGTTACAGATTCCAGCCTCCAAAGCAGCCATTTTCTCCAAGGGAACTGATCTCTGTAGTTTGGAGATAAGTTATAATCCCAGTTCTCCAGGCCCCACCTGGAGGTTGGCAACCCCTTCCCAGATGTGTCCAACAGTCTACCACAGTGGTGGCGAACCTATGGCACAGGGGCCAGAGGTGGCACTCAGAGCCCTCTCTGTGGGCACGCATGCCATCGCCCCAGCCAGGCCTAGACCGTCATTAAAGTGTGGAATTCTCTGCCAAATAATTTTAAGTAAATGAAAGCATTTGGGATTGCTTTCCTTATTTTGTTTGGATCATCTTATGTTAATGTATGAGTTGTTTTTTCTAAAGTAAAACCTCAGTATTCAGGTTAAATTGCCGTGTTGGCACTTTGCGATAAATAAGTGGGTTTTGGGTCGAGGTTTGGGCACTTGGTCTCTAAAAGGTTCGCCATCACTGCTCTACCCACACTGGGTCTCAATGGTGCCCCTTGTCACAGAGGGATTTGTGGATTGCACCAGTTTTTGTGGAAACAGGTGTGCATATTTTTGTGTCTATGTGTGTACATGTAGTGGTGGTGGGGTGCCACCTATTTTTTCGGTCTCAGGTTCCACAGTATTGTTGGCTGGCTGTGACTCCAGGAGGGAAAACATCAACTATTGGCAGCGTTTATCCTAACTACAAAATGAAGGAAGTATGTGTGAGAGTGAGAGAGAGAGTGAGAGTGAGAGAGAGAGAGAGAGAGAGAGAGAGAGAGAGAGAGAGAGAGAGAGGGGCCTGCCAAATTTTGCTGCACTCTGACTAATCGCCACTGAGAAAAGAGCACCTCCTCTGAGCACATTTGGTCAGCTGCTCAAGTAGTCTCCTGATTTATCTGTTGGTACCATAAAGATCCCCAACATCTCTACGGCTGACAGCATCTCATTAGCGACACTCCTCTGGAGAAGGCAAATGCCGTAGGAGACATAAACATTAGCCAGACGGAGCTGCTGTGCAGAACGTAAGGCTGTAGCAGTCGGTAATATTCTGGGCAGAACTGGAAACAAGCCAAGGCAATGTCAGTTGACCCAGACGTACAACATTGCTTCCATGTACTTTCGAAAGCAAAGTGCCGGGGCTTTCAAGACTGGAAGACACCTCCACACAAGGGTAATTGGTATGTAGGTAACAGAAACAGGGTGCCCCCACTGTCTCGCAGGGAGAGAGCCGTGCATAAGACAGCAGTCCAGTCAGAGCCCAGACATGCTGGTATTTAAGGATGGCAGAACAACAATTCTAGCCAGAATCCATTACCCTCTCATTTCAAGCACATTTCAATGAGACGTGATAGGAATTGGCCTGAGTTTAATGATAGGGGTGTAGGGGTAAGCGAAGGCATCCCACAGCAATCGTGTCGAGGGGGGTGGGGTGGGGGTTAGAGACACAACTGGTTTCACGTGGAGAGCCAGCAGAATACAAAGGGCTGTCAGGTGTAATGGTGCCGACTCCCTGTCTGGGACTCCACAAATGGAAACCTTATGCTTGGTGGGAAGGGCCATCAAGCCACAGCTGACTTAAGGTAACTTCATAGGGGGTTTTCAAGGCAAGAGATGCTCAGAGGTAGAAGAAGAAGAAAAAGAAGAGATTGGATTTACACCCCGCCCTTCACTACCCAAAGGTGTCTCAGGGCGGCTTACAAACTCCTTTCCCTTCCCCTCCCCACAACAGACACCCTGTGAGGTAAAAGAAGAAGAAGAGGAGATTGGATTTACACCCCACCCTTCACTACCCAAAGGTGTCTCAGAGCGGCTTACAAACTCCTTCCCCTTCCCCTCCCCACAACAGACACCCTGTGAGGTGGGTGGGGCTGAGAGAGCTCTTGACAGAAACTGCTCTTTTTCAAGAACAGCTCTTATCAGAACTACGGCTTGTCCAAGGTCATCCAGCCAGGTGCAAGTGGAGGAGTGGGGAATCAAACGCGGTTCTCCCAGATTAGAGTCCACACACTTAACCACTACACCAAACTGGCTCTCCATTGCTCTTTGTACTTTGCCATTGCTCGCCTCTGTGTGCTTAATACATATCACAACTACAGGCTTTCTTAAGCATCAAATAGAATCTCTTGCTGGACATGATGAGATCTTTATTTCGGGTTCCAATAACTGATAGATGCCATTATTCTGCAGGCATTTCTTGCCTGATTATTTTCCCTCTCTCTCTTTTTGCCATCAAGTCACAGCTGGGTTTTTCAAGGCAAGAGACATTCAGAGTTGGTTTGCCATTGCCTGCCCCTGCATATCAGCCCTGGTTTTCCTTGGTGGTGATGTCCCATCCAAATACTGACTAGGGCCAAGCCTGCTTAGCTTCTGAGATCTGACAAGATCAGGCTAGCCTGGGCTATCCAGGTAAGGCCTAAATACCTTGCTTATTTTTACTCATTAACATCAGGTACCGTAATTTCTGAAGCCGTTCATCCATTCATATCTGGTGGAGCAGCAAGTACAATCTTGTCTGCTTTCTGCTCCAAGTCTCCTCCTTACTACAGACTAGTTGATCTAGGGACATGACACAGAAACAGCAGCAATTTAACAATTAAATTCAGATGAGCAGCAGTCGTATATTAAGCAATACATCTCAAGAAATTAAATGAAGACATAGGAATCCTACCTCCATAAAAATGATCATTGAAAATGGGAAGTACACAGAGGCGAGCAATGGCAAAGTACCTCTGCTTTTTTTTTAATTCGCTCACTAAATGTAAACAACAAAGGCACCAGGAGGGGGGAATTCCACAACCGGAGTACCACCACCCCTGTTCCACGTGTCACCATGCATCTCACTTCTGTAAATGCTGTGATCTACAGGGCCTCTGATCCTCATTTTAATGTGAGGGCGGGTTCCTGTTGGAGAAGGAGATCTGCAAGATATCCATAAGCACCAGCACTTTGAACTGTGCCTGGCAATGAATTGGCACCCATGTTAACTTCTTCAAGACTTGCACAATAGAGGCTTGGATCCAGCGATGCACAAGCCGAAACATAGATGTAGCACAGTTCTTGTTAAATACTGGGTTCTGGACGCATTGTCGTAATCAGCTCTAGTTTATTTAGTGATTTCAGGAACACTACAAGGACTAAATTCCAGGGCTTGCTGCCCTACTTATAAAGCATGCAAAGACCACACCCTAACACACCCCACTCCCAACAATAGGCTATTTACATTACAATACTATACTATTGGTTAACTTCAGGATCCTGGTCAGCTATTGTTCTGAGGGAACAAGCTCAACCAGTTCCAGGTACTGTTCAGGCTCAATACATAAAAGTTCTACTTGCACATCTCGTGCAGAACCTGTACCTTATAATACCTGGAATCTGCACCATTGGATAACCAAAGTCGAGGTACTCTGTGTTTAACTTAGAACAAAGTTTCCCCCACACTTTTGCTTGTGCAAGGACCCTAGCACATGTGGAAAGCCATGCACTTTGGCAGTCGACTCGACAGGTGAATTCATAACTCTGGCTCACCCCTCTTCCTGTCACATGACTCTGATGTTACTGGACTTCCTGTCACATGCTTGCAGCTCAATGAATCCCATGCTCACTGGGATCTTGGTCTGGGAAGGCTGAAGACCACTGGCCTAGCATACTCATTTCAAGAAGTACTTAATGTTGGGCATAATCATAGTGTAGCCAAACATGACTGACGCAGCCAGCAAAGCGGAAGTTGTGTGTCGCAAGGACAAAGAAATTGGGAAAGTGAAAGTCTGCAACTAGGAGCTGGTTATAATATGACATATGGTGACGATGTAGGCTTTTTCAGTTCCACGAAAAGAGAAGTGAGTAATTCTCAATTTATTCAAGAGGCTGGAAAAATATATATTGTGTGTGACTTATAACATTGCAATACTTGAAGAATAAAAGCACAGTATTTCTTAAGACAATTTAGTTACTGATTGAGAAAGAGAACTTAAAGCCAGACTTCCGGGGAAGAAATGGTGCAAGATGTTTGCATCAAAGGTATTCCCCCTAACCATCTACCCCCCCACACCTGAAAAGAAATTCTGCAAACTTCCAACAGAACTCTTGTTGGTAGCATCTACATATAAAGTGAAACCGCATTATTAGATGAAAGACAAGCAGGAGACACACAAAGACTTGCAAGGGGGCTTTCCTGCTTCCTTCTCTCCTTCCTAGTCACCAGTCAACCTACCTTTATCTCCCCCTGCCTTCCACTTTCCCTTCTTCCTTCCCCCTAGCAGCCCATCCCCACAAGAAAAAGCTGGCCAATTTGCTTCAGTGGCTGCCAGTCCAGGCCCAGTTGCATGGTGGTCACTGCCAGGGCAGACCTGGGCTGGGTACAGTGGTGCAGTGGCTAGCACCACTGGGCCAGGCTGAGGGGTGTGGGTAGTTAGCATCTGGCAGTTACTGGCAAGTCCTCCTCCATCCGGGGACATGACAGGGGAGGGGTGTAGCTTTTTTACACTCCAAGTCCACCCCTGCTCCCACCCGTGGATTTGTATTACAGAAATCAAGACTTGGAAGGCTCAGCAATATTGCTGTGGTTGCCTAGCAATCTCCAAAAGAGCCCCTGAGAGCTCAGTGGGCATTCTTTTCTTAAAGCTACGGGCATTGTTTCTACTGTGTGGGAGATTTTTAATCCCCCCATTTATTTATTTTAGATTTCAGGTTTTTCGGCAAACTTTGGACTCCCTTCAATACCTTTCTTATCCATGGCTTCTAAGTTATGTACGAGATGGGGCCATTCTTATTACAATGCAACAAAGAAGTAGACACAGTGTACTCCTAAGGACACTTTCTTGGGAATCAGCCCCATCAAATAGACTTGAGTAGAATTCTGCACAAACCTGCTCAGGATGGCAGGGTTAAGCCTCTTAAAATCAAGGGCTTAAGCTGCATTTGGTGCTTGGCTGAAGCCTCAGTGATGGATTGATGCCTTTGTGTAAATAACTTTTCTTACAACCAACATCTCGCATTTCTTCTCACTACTCATAAATTCTGATTCTCATCAATCTGTTATCTGTGGTATTGCTTGCCAGCCTCTGTAACTGCAACTTCCCTTGCTCTTAATGTCTCAGGATTTCCTTCATCTTATTTTGCAATGAAGTCCTCTTTTCCTGTTGTGCCACTGTAAATTGCGTTATTGCGGCTGATAATTCTTGCAAATATTAAAACTGTAAATATGTAATTTTATAAGAGTTAAGTACATTCCTGTATTAAGGGACAGGCTGTAAAATGACAATTAGAACGTTCTGGGTACCACTTCAGAGGATTACAAAGAATACAGATTTTCTTAATGTCGTGGCATGAATGTTTTGTATTGATTCTATTTACTGTATGAGTTGCTTATTAAAGTTAGGAGGCAAATCCAGCCAAAGCCTTGCAATGTTTAATCCCATTAATTCCAAAGAGAGAGATTAAAACATATTCTTAACTTTTCTGATGAGATTTTGGGACTGTAAAGTGTTTTAGAACAACTAACAAGATTTCACCTAAAACGACATTTGAGTTCAAATTAGACATTCTTGCTTCAGCCAACCATTGGTAGAATTATGAGGGAAGCTGAAAGATGTTGATAAGGCTTACAACATTTCTCATAGGGTTTTGGAAGATGTGTAGGTCTCATACATGCTGTGCATTACAACATACATGGAGGCAAAAAGCATAAGCTGTAACATTCATAAAAGCAATGAGCTAGAGCTCCTGGAGTTTACAAACTGAGACAAAGTAGAACAGTAAACAGTAATCCTACAATTTACAAATTAAACCAGGATAGAACAGTCAATGTTTACGAAGCCTCCGGAATGTTACTTTGTTTCGAGAAAACACTTCTTCAGAAGCACAATGCTGCAAAAAGATGTAAGCATGTATAATTTAAACATCATTTTCCTGATAGACTGGAAAACAATACGATAAAGTATTTATATAATAATTTTTTTGAAAAACCACAAAATGGTAATATATGCTTACATCTTTTTGCAGCATTGTGCTTCTGAAGAAGCGTTTTCTCAAAACGAAGTAACATTCCGGAATCTTCGTAAACGTTTACTGTTCTAACCTGCCTTAATTTGTAAATTGTAGGAGTAATGTTTACTGTTCTACTTTGTCTCAGTTTGTAAACTCCAGGAGCTCTAGCGCATTGCTTTTATGAATGTCACAGCTTATGTTTTTTGGCCTTCGAGCAAGGGAAACCTTTACCTTTACCTATGTTGTAATGCACAGCATGCATTTTGTTTAATAACATATTGTTTGCGTCCTTTCCCGTGGCTCTTAAATTCTTCACTGGTTCCAGCTGGGCAGTCTCTTCACTACTGGTCTCTTTAAAATGTCAGGGGTCTCAAACCTTGGGCACTGATGGTCAGGCTCTAGCACCTTACTTCTTGTACCAACAAGGAAACGAGTCTGCAGAAGGAATCTCCAGAGAAGCCATCTGGTGGTGGAAAGTGCCATCAAGTTGCAGCCAACTTATGGCAACTCTATGGGGTTTTCATGGCAAGATATGAAGTGAGGTGATTTGGCATTGCCTGCCTCTGCATAGCAGCCCTGCACTTCCTTGGTGATCCCCCATCCAAGCACCAACCAGGGGTGACCCTGCTTAGCTTTCAAGATCTAACAAGTTCAGGCTAGCCTGGGCCATCGAAGTCAGGGAGTATGAAAAGCACCACCAGGTGATTCAGCACTAGGTCAGGTGAACCAGAGAAACTTCACAGCTCTACCTGGAAGTTGCTATAGTTATTTGGGCTTGGAGGGTAGGGGGCTTGGGCTCCTTTGGAATACATTACAGCAAAAGAAGAGTTGCACAGAAAATGCGGAATGGATTTTCTGTTAAGGTCTCTGGAATGACAGCTCCCAGAGTGGAATAATAGCCCCTGGGTGGAGTAGATATGTTCTGGAACTGGAATGACAGCCCCCTGAGTGGAATGACAGCTGGCGTGTCGCGTAGGCGCAGCGACTCTGCCACATCCGCGCTGGGCCATGAGGGGACGGTGCGGCCTTGGCCAGAGGAGCGCGGCGGCCCCGAAGGCAGGCAGAAGTTGCGCCGTGCGGGCGCCAGGCTGAAGAGGAGGAGGCGGCGGCGGTAGATGGAGTGAAGGGAGGCAGGACAGCGCCCCCCCTGGCTGGGCGGTCGGTCGGTCGGGCGGGCGGCTGGCTGCCTCTGAGTGCGCCCCCTCCCCCCGGCACAGGCTGAAGAGTCGGAGGCAGCAGCGGGAGCAGGGGCCCGCAGGCAGGCAGGCAGGAGAGCGCGGCCCCTCGCAGTCCGGTCATCTGCTTTCCAGCGCGCTGTGTCCCCCCGCCCCACCCGAAGCGTCGGAGGCGGGACGCGACGTTGGAGGTGGGAGCCGTGGGACACGGCCAATGGAAGGCGGGGAAGGTCGTGACGGACCGGTCAGCCGGCCAAACACTGTAGGGGCGCATTTTCTCTCCTGTGTGTGAGTCTGCGTCTTACTGCTTTATATATAAGGGAGAGATTATTTAGAAGTATAAGTGTGGTGTAGCAGCTCCGCACAGACATAATGGCTGGCCCCACAAGCAAAACACTTGCCCCCCCCAAGCAAAAAGTTGTTAGCTACGGGGTTGGCCATTGATGAACCAAAAATAGTGAAAAATGCGTATTTTTATGGGAAACATCTGTGAGAAAATAGGAAGTGCAGAGCTATAGATTTACGGGTCTCACAAGGGAGAAGTAAAAAGGGGATATTCAAACAGGGAATATTTGAATCAAACCAACAAGCCTGTGAAACTTGGACTTATCCTTACGTAGAACTTCACCTAGAGTAAAATTTCAAGGAGATCCAGAGGATGTCACTTGATTGATTTCAAGGGAACCGAAAAGACTTTTGATCATAGTGGTGGCATTCCTATATGTGGTTCCAAACTTTCCCTAGTGATATACCTCTGACTTTCTACGCTCGGTTTGGAATATGAATTTTCTAGTTCATAAAGGCAGCTGTGTTTCACACCCAGCCTCTCAAGGTTTGTGCGTGCCACTTGGTTGTCAAAACGGCAAACATTCTGAAAAAGTCAAGACAGACTTTCCTTTAAACCAGTGAAGTGTACTCAGGACACTTTAACAACAAACAACAGAGGGAAGATG